>NC_045735.1:25669323-25680712 GCF_008692095.1 Etheostoma spectabile | reverse complement strand
GAAAGGAGCCAGTTGAGGTGGTTCGGGAATCTAGTAAGGATGCCTCCTGGACGCCTCCCTAGGGAGGTGTCCCGGACATGTCCAGCTGGGAGGAGGCCTCGGGGAAGACCCAGGACCAGGTGGAGGGATTATAACCTGGCCTTAATATTTATAACCTCTCCAACCTGGCCTGGGAACGCCTCGGGATCCCCCAGTCGGAGCTGGTTAATGTGGCTCGGGAAAGGGAATTTTGGGGTCCTGCTGGAGCTGCTGCCCCCGCCACCCGATACCGGATAAGCGGATGAAGATGGATGGATGGATGGATGGATGCTGGCGTCACCTTCCGGAGCTGTGAGCAGAGCACAGAGGAGACCTAATTGGATTTATGAATGTGGCTTGTGATTAGTGATTGAGTGGAGTGGTTGCTTTAAGGTACAGCTAGACCAAGCGTAGCGAGCAAAGGCGGAACCACTGCCTCCCTGTCCTGCGTTTTATTTAAAATGTGATATAAAACATAATCCATATACAGCTTCTGCACCAGTCAAACATTAGTGGTGGTCTGTGGCCGGGTTAGCTCAGTTGGTAGAGCAGGCGCACACATTAAGAGGTTTACTCCTCAACGCTGTGAGTTTGACTCCAACTTGCGGTCCTTTGCTGCATGTCATTCCGCCTCTGTCTCCCCTTTCGTACCTTCATCTGTTCTATGGAAATAAAGACCTAAAATGCCCGGGAAAAAAATCATCTTCAAACATTAGTTGTGGTCTTAATTTTTAACAACCAGTGAACTGTTGATCCTCCCACAGGCAGATCGTAGTGTCGGCCTTGCAGAGATCAATCTGGCTAAGTGTTTAGGCTTACTCAGTGGTGTGAAGTGAAGCTGTAAGGAGTTGCCTTGTAGATTTTAAAGTGATAGAATAATAGAGGGAAGTATATGACTGGATACAAGCCAAGAGGTGTGGCTGAGAGAAAGTAATGAATGAAGGTGCTGAGGAGAGTGAATGAAGATGTCTTTCTGATTGGACTTTTGCTAAGCGCCATTTAACTGCTATTCCTAGCTCTGGAAAAGCATCAACAAATCATACACAAATGACCCGATCACTCTAGAGTCTAAGTGCAATGACTTCAGGCCACGGTAATAAATTGCCACCCTGCTCCATAATTTCACAAACAGTTCAGTGTATAAACTCAATCTTTAATTAAGAACATGGTGTATGAATTAAACAGACGTTTTCTATAACCTACATGATTTGTTTGAATTGATAATGTTTGTATTTACACGTGTAATAATCAATTAACTCAAACATCTTGATTTGGTATTACAGTGTACCTCACGTTTATGTGAGCTGAAAAGTTAGATTGTATCATTAAATTGACTGGAGCGGCTATTTTAATAAGTTATGAAATTCATAAATTCATTATCTTTTGCTTGACCGTTTTAGTGGTTGAGTAGGAACTGAAGTTGATCCCCTGGTGTTGGCTGTTCACAGTGGAGTGGACACTTACGCTGCCTGTGTTCTAGTGGTTTCTATTCTGACTGTACAGGATCTCACTTAGCATGCGGCTCCAGCTCTAGAATGGCTCCTCGGGGAGACGGGAGGCGTTGCTCTGAGGCTAAGGCTTAACTCTGGGATTCGATATTTCACCTTTGCTCAAGTGGGCTCCCTCTCTATTGATACTTCATCCAGTAAATGTTTTGAAACATTCTGCTCGAGGCTCTTATTAGTGTCAACATCTTAATCAAAGAAATGTGCTAATGTATCAGCTACAATCTTCTTTCTTCATATCCAAATTAGATCAGTGGTATAGTAATCCTTGAAAAGGGCCTTATCTTTCCAGCTTCCTACTATATCTTATATTTGATCACAGCACATTTAAGTGCGGTGACTTTTTAAAAAGTAATTCAATGACATAGGTAGCGTCATTTTTTTGTATGGAAACATTAAGATTCAAATTCAAAGGTTTGTCAATACAGCGTAGCTTAAAATACACATGAATTAAAATGTGCTTGTTTTTTAAGCAGATTAGACTCATGTCATGACTCTGGCAAGGACATTGTGTTTGTGTTGTTTGGCAGGAAACATCCTAGTAATGTACATAGATAGATAACCAATTCAATTCAATTTTATTTATAGTATCAATTCATAACAAGAGTTATCTCAAGACACTTTACAGATAGACCACACTCCAGAATTTACAAGGACCCAACAGTTCTAGTAGTTTCCTCCAGAGCAAGCAACAGTGCGACAGTGGCGAGGAAAAACTTCCTTTTAGGCAGAAACCTCGGTCAGACCCAGGCTCTTGGTAGGCGGTGTCTGACGGGCCGGTTGGGGTTAGAATGAAGAGTGGTAGCAACCACAATTGCTATCGGTACTAGTGACAGTACTAGTGACTAGTCAAGTGACTTTGGGTCCTTGAATCTATACAAATTCAATTTATTATTATTAGTAGTAGTACTAACCCACTTTACTTAAACAGCTTTTCATCCACGCTCAGGAGTACTGGCTCTTCTCAAGTACAACTAAAGGAGCAGCTAATGGTTTTTGACTCTATCAAGGGAAGTATTGGTCTAATGTTCTGTCTGTTGGCGGGTCGGTTGGTCCATCCATTACCATAGTAACACTGTCATTTTGAGCATGTTAACATTAACATTTATCTCAAAGCGCCATTGTGCCAAATTATAGCCTCATAGAGGAGCTAGCATAGCTGTAGACATGGTTATTTTTACCTTAAACTATAATATGGCGCAAAAAAAGATTACCAAAGGATTTACACAATGGATGAGTATGGCTGGTAGAACTATGGGGTACATTATTGTCTCAGTCATTTTCTATATATTCTGGTGTAAACCAGAGAGAAATTTGACTCTTAGATTCTAAACTGATAGTATAATAGAGATAAATGGGAAATTGTATGAATGGATAGCAGCTAAGAAATGTTGCTTGCAGGGAGTAATAAAGTAGTAGCAGTAGTGAGAAAGAATTGGTCTGTCATTTGTAAGTTTTTTTTAAAGTCCCATCAGTGAGTATTTTTGAAAGTAAAACAGACAACTAATAAATATCCTTTGTTTTTCAAACTTCTATTTCTTCCATCAGCTGCCCATTTTGTACGTGATAGATAACAGGGACGTTTTCACTCCATCTCTAAAATTGAATGAGTCAATCTACGATGCTGCATGGTGACAAACAGATTTGAGTGTTTTCAGAAGTCGTCTCTTAAAAGTACTTTCCCTGCTGTATGTTTCCTGCCAAACAACACAGACACAATGTCCTTGAGCTCCAAAGTTTCTCAGGTGAACACATGTAAGAGATCTCTCTCTGATACAGTAGCCTTTGTTTCCCCTCTTCACTTTTGTTGCCTCTCTCTATCCAACTCTGACACTCTGGGTCTTTTTTCTTTGTCTCTCCTACGCAAACACATAAACTTAGTGCTTTGTTTCGAAATCCCAGTGCTATTTATAGAGCATATGTGTTCCCAAAAAGTTTCTCCAGTATGTTAAGCAAGGTTTCACTGTCACTGTGAGCATAATACAAATCTAGCTAACAACAAAATAGTTGTATAATTTGAGTCTACCTTAGGTGACATTTTATATAGTGCTTTAAGCTCTACCTGCAGTTTAGTATTAAGCTGATAGAATGAATGAAGGCCATTACTTTTGCCACATTGCTTCAGTATCTAAACATAAGAGCCTGCACTCCGACCACCACAGAGTACATTGGCACAGAGATTTGCCATTAATTCACCACTCTGAGAGGATTTCTAATCCTTCATTATGTGTCTCCATTTAATATCACACAACGTGAGAAGAACTTATTTTCTTTAATGTAACATTTGTCTCCATAACAACCAACCCTGCTTTGTTCAGCCTTTTTTGTGTGGTTGTTTGTCTACATTGCTAAATGAACATACATCAAAATATAGTTACACGTTGCTAAACACTAAAAAAGGTGAGTGTCTTTGCTGACAGGTGATGTCAACTGCACTGCAAATGTTTTTTTTTTCCTATTTTAGAGAGATCTGAAATATTAGAGTAGACATTACAGTTCTTTTCTGTCTCAAAAATAGAAACTTTCTTCATATCAGAAGAAAAGAGGGCTCTGACCTTTAGCTATGATGCCTTAGACATCAAGAGTAAAATGTGTTTGTTTAACGTTGGTCTGATTTATTTATTTTGTTATTTTTTTTATAGTTTTAGCCATCATTTCTATTGGTTATGATAACATTTCACCCATCAAATCTAATAGCAGAGATCTGAGGACATGGTGACACCACTAGACACTTAATTTTGGATTCCCCTCAGGAGAGTAACCCGAGCTGTCAGACAACCAGACAGGTTTTGAACAAATTCCCTGTTCAATCCAATTATCACAATCTTATTGTTTGTAAATAAAAACCGTCCCAAGCAAAATTAGATTATAAAAATACTACAGGAAGGACAAAAACATTTACAAAAGAGGTAGATGTGCAAAATGAAATAGAAAACTACGATGGACAGTTTGGATAATACACCTTGAAAGTTTACCTTCTTTTGGTCGTTCAAAAGGTTATGTTATGTAATATGGTTAAGATATGGACTTGTTTAAATCTGATTGTGAGCATCTTCCTCTAATGGTGTGAATAGTGTTATTGTGCTACAATAGTAATAATCCTGTAAGCAAAATGGTATCATAACAAAATAGAACCAATATCCTAACCTGTGAATATAAGGAACCTATGTGTAAGTGGGAATTCATTGAATACGCCAAGTAACGCTTAATAGTGAGATGCCATTCAACACAATGAAAGCATCTCCCTGCCATTTGTTTTCATGAAAGATTAGACATATCACTGACACCACTTCATAGGTCCATGAATATATATTTTTTTCTTTTGCCCAGTTAAGAAATCCTGCATGATGAATGTGACACTGTGGGAATAATCAGAGCCTCTAAATGATGGCATCCACAGAGTGAACCTGTTTAATGAAGACTACCCATTGTCGTTAGCTCCAGGTTCGATGAAATCTGCAAGTTCAATCTAGACCCAATTTAAAAAGGGATTGACTTCCCCTCTCTCTGTATGTGAGTCAGCGTTTGTCATCTGTTTCAGCCAGGTCATCTCTCCTCTGAGTACATGTCAGGCTGCCACCGACCTTCAGATACAAAGAAGTGCATGACAAATTGAACAGAGGGGTTGCCATTAAACAGATGAAGGTGTCCTGAAAGAAATGAAGCCATAAAAATAGAGTATGGAAGCAAGTACGGTGGTACAGGGAAGGGACACATGGAGAGACAGAGGGACACAAATAGAGAGCGGTCTCTTTTCTCTGTGGCAAATAGATCCCATTCTCCCTCTCGCTAAGTAACAGTGTCCATGCTGTTGCCAACAAACTGCCATCTTTTGGTTCCTCCGTCTCTATGTAATTGCACCCCTGCCTCTTTTTCACAGCTGCCAGATTTAGCCTGGCTGTAAATCTCACCAATGCAGCACTATCCACGAGTTTCGCGCTCCCCTGACATGACTCAATCCACCATCAGCATGACCGTGGCAGTTCACTGCTTGGTCTCAGTTCCTACACACAGATAGAAGTAAATGTTAACACGCACGCAAGCACACTACACTCACAGCTACTTCCATTGCTACCTTACATTTATTTTTAATAATTCATACTGTTTATTGATCCCCAGTGGTGAAATTACAATTACAATTACAATTTACACTCTGTTTTGCGCGCACACACACACACACACACACACACACACACACCTGTTCATGCACAAACGGAGAGATGTCAGAGTGAGTTGGCTGCCAGTGCTTTTTACCAGGGCCCTGAGCGGTTGGGGGGGTTATGGTGCCTTGCTCAAGAGCACCTGGCAGCACCCACGAGGTGACCTGGCATCTCTCCAGCTACCAATCCACACTCTGTACTTTGGTTGATACTGGGACTTGAACCAGCAACACTCTTCGCGTTTTTACTGAAGGCCACAGTGGTTTGGAAATGCTGAAAGGAGTTACCGAAAGTCAACACGATCGTACTGCGCAGACCTAAGACGGATATTTGAACCCTGCTACAATGCCATCTTGTAGTGAATAAATATTAGGCCAAATGCTGCAATAATCTACTAGATGTGAGTCACCTTCTAAGTAACAAGATGTAACCAGTTTCGTTCGGCACCTATAGGTAAGCGGGTGTGCTGGGGCTGGGGCTGTAGTGAGAGGTCGGGCTTGTCCCTGCAGTGTGTCTGTTCACTCTGCCGTTCTGTTGAATAGTTGAGGGAAATGATGGAGGAGTGCTGTTTGACAGAGCACTGTCATGCTTCAGTTAGCACTTTGGGAACCTAACAGCCACTGCACTGCAGAATACCCACTGACGGGCGGTGCACACTTGTTTTGAATTATCTTATTTAAACATGTTTAGATTTTTTTCACATTTATCTTTTGTTTAGTTTTTAAACACAAACTGAAATATCTATTTAATTGATTGCCATGAAATTTTGTACAGACATCCGTGGTGCCTGGAGGATAAATCCCACTTACTTTGGTGATCCTCCAATTCATTATTTAGTACCAACAGCACTAAATGTGAAATATTTCAACATTTCTAAATGGATTGGCACACAATTTTGCACAGTACATTCATGGTTTCCAGATGATGAACCCTTTAGACTTTCATCATTGATACACACATTCAAGTTCCACTTTGGATTGATTCTAATTTCTTTGGTATTCCCCCTGACTTCTCATTAAGCACCACCATCAGACCATCAGGCATATAAATTATGGTAATAGTACATAATATAAATTCATATTTTACTATTTTACAGGATGCTACAGTAGCCTGTCTGCTGGCCTCAGTAAGTTGTTTGCTAGAAAGGCTATTGAAGTCTAACTATGACTTCACAAGGTTTCTATCATCAGTCTGAATGTCCCCTGGAGTGAAACCAGCCTGTATTATACCATTACTGTAGTCCATTCCCCCATTTCTTTACCTGTTGGTTCTATACTTAATCTTTTGACAGAACTACTTTACAGCTCCAGTGCACCTAATTTATATAGTCAATGACATGGCATTCATACATTTTCCATCCAAGTCTTTGCCAATATTCCAAACGGATTTCCATGCTTCCCAGCAGAAACCTGTGCTACAAAGAAAGCACTAGGAGCTAGACCAAGCCGTTTCGAGAAAATGAGTGTTCCATTATTTATGCTTCCCTCACTAACTTTATGATGCCGTTAGGTGGTCATGCTGTTGTCCTCTGTATCCTTTTATAAGCCGTGGTTCACTGCTGCATTTTAATAGATACGTCAAAGAATGAAGTTTCCTTGTGGCAATGTAGCAAAAAGCCCGTTTCTCAGGCTCAGTGAAACAAAGGGATAGATGGTGCACATCCTAAGATGAGAGCACAGTCTTAATGAGTTTGGTTTGTCTGCCTGCCAGAGTCCAACACTGAAAATGTATTATTTTACCAGCTAAGCACTTTTTTACCAGTATTGGTCTGAAAGCGGTAGTGACCTGTATTTTAGAGGCATCGACTGTGTATGTAAAAAGATTCTACCGTAGCTGCCTTCTTTTATTTTATTTCAATATCCAATTTTCTCAAAAACATGTTTTTATTTTTTTATGGGTTCTCTGTTTACTTTGTGAAGTATTGATGTTAATTTATTTTTCCTATATCCTTTTGCTTTTGTTTAAAGTACAGCAATTTACACCATAGTGTTAGTGAATACTGTTTATAAAGTGGCCAGAGGGTGCAATACACGGATAGCTTGGTTCAAGTGTGATTGCATTTGTGCTGCGCTGCTCTAAATTTCCTGTCCCAGTGGATAGTGTATGAGGCTGAAGTAGCAGCTAGTCCAGTGAGACCTCCTCTCCCTACACATTGCTGTGTTTGGCCTTTTGTTGACTTATCCTTTCTATTGCCACACAACACAAATGCAGCACACCTTAACTCGTAGACTCACGTCTACAAATTGGGAACAACCTGTGTATCTTAACTTGTTTCATAAATTTCATTCTGATACAAATGCTTTAACGAAAGTAAATAAGCAAACCACCCAATGTAAAGGAGTAGATGATTGTCTCCGTGTATTAATAGACCCCACTGTGTATTTTTTCTTACAGGTAAAATTAAGCTAAATTTTTTTAATTTATTTTTTATAATAATACTACATTTCTTTTCTCTGTTCATATATGTAGCACTAAACCAAAAAAGGAATGCGAGGTCTGGTTGTTTTTTTTTGTGGCACACTAATGTACAGTAGTTAATGGAACTGGAAACACATGACAAAATGAGAAATTGCATTGCATCCCCATGGCCTTTAAAATTACATAAAGGATGTAGTCTCTTTAACTTCTGTGCACTATATATTGATGATATCGTTTAAGATCATATTAAAGTGATGTGAATCATACCCACCCTTTTAAGGATGGGTATGTTCGTCCTGTCAAAAACATTACCATACAGAGTCATCATACAGTGACATAGTTACTGCGGGTATTTAAGATCACATAACAATCAGAGGTGCAGTTTTGACATATTGCTTATTATCAAATAAAAGAAAGTCTTTGTACACGTTTTAGTAACTGTGCTGGCTGTCTTTAGCAACAGGAGTTTGATACCTTGGCACAAACCAAGATCACCAATTAGAGCTGTCAGATAATCTGCCAATAACATGCGTCTTTGTTAACTTCTGCCTGGAAATGAAGTGTGACAGTCATTTTCACCATTCATGGCAGTAGCTCACTGGTGTACCGGTAAACTTTAACTTGCATTTCCAACACATCTGTTCCATGTCACATGACATCTGTGACAATCACAACACCTTGAGTAGAAAGACATTACCCCCCCCCCCCCCCCCCCCCCCCCCCCCCCCCCCTTACACAGTTTACAAGCCAGCTCTTGATATTTAAGTAGGATTATAGTAATATTATGCCCTGAACCCTTCAGCTTATTTGGCTCATGTTTCAGTCAAAGGGTAAAAGAGCAGCAACCTTTGCAGCACCAGCTGACTTCTTCTCTTGGCTCCAATTCACACAGCAATATTGAATGTGTCTTAATCCTAGCTGTCATAAGTAAGCCCATGACTGAATCCCATATTAATGTCTCTGATTTTTGAACAGGTACTGGGCATTAGTCATGAAAAATAGATCAACTTCCAAAATGTTGGGAAAAAAATGCTTCAGTATTGCCAATGTAGTTTTTTTCTCATGCTAGGTTGTAATTGTGCTGTTGATGACAAAGCCAAAAGGGGTGAGGATGCTCTCCAGATATCTAAATGCCACGCTGGGGAAGTGTTGACTCGGGCAAAATGCCATGGCTCTCTATTGACACTGTCATTGGTGTCATTCTCTACTCTTTTCGCAATCCTGTGTTTCTATTGTAACACCACAAAGGCCAAGGAGGGAGTAGAATATAAAAGGATGATATAGTAAGTGTCATAGACTGGCTAATGTCTCCGGATTATGTTCCAATTCCCATATGTAATCTTTACATTTCCTTGCATACTATGCAAATAAAGCAATAACTGTTTTTTTTCTGATGCCGGTTTGTATCCCCAGTGGTTGCTTTGGCTAAGGTGGCGTCACAGACAATATCTAGAAAAAAAATGCACACTATTTTTTATTTTTGGGGATTCTGGTACCGTGTCAAAAAATTTGAATCATTAATTAAGGTACCTGCTGTGTGAGCCAATGCGTAAAACTGTGCACTGTGCTTAAAATTCTGGAGATAGCAGATATACCATACTACTCTGGGTATTAGAGTAAGTTGATCGGCAGGTAATACTCTGTATTCAAATAGGAAAACACCTCACATTGTTAATGCCTAAGCATGTAAAAAGTGCACCAAATGCTGACTTTCCACACTGTAGAGGGTACAACTTACTGATACACGGTCTTTCTTTCCCTTTACTAAAGCCCACCCTTGCACTCTGTATTTCTTCAGATGAGATTGGCTGGAAAATGTAGCAAACAAACAAATAGCAGTATGAGAAAGCAATATGCAGAGGAGTACATGTGCAAACACTCCCACATAATGTGGTAAAACGGTGTTTGAAGTAGAACTTCAATTTGACACCCCTGAACAGCCTGCAACTCGGTATCCCACACAGAACATCCTTGCTCCCTCAGATCAGCATTCAACCATTCTCCCATGTGGCCAAAGCTTGGAAGAAATGCAGAACATTGATGTATGAATGCAGAAGGGGCAAAGCTAACTGGTTTGGTTGTCACAACAGGATGGTTTCAGAGAATAACGTGCTTAATCTCTTAGTATTTGTAATATTCTCAATCTTTAATAATTTCTCAATCCTCTGATTATATGTTAAAACTTTCATACACGTTAGACATTATTTGTCATGTTGTTTAAAAGTGTGTCATGTCACAAAAAAAGAATTTTGACTGACAATTGTCAAGAACAGCCATAAGTGCAAGTTTGTAAGAAAAAGGCAAATCTGAACTCAATCTATCAGCGTAAGGATTCCTGTAAATCCCTAATACATTATTTTTGTTGGACGAAGCTGATTGCAAATAAATCATACGTACAATATTTACAACATACATAGATTCTGGTATACAATAAGATAATATGGTAGCACTTTACAATAGGGCTACCTTTTATGAAGGGTTTAAGAATGATTTGTAATTAGTTTATTAGGTTGTGAACCCTTTATAAATCAATAATAAGATATAACTCATTAGATTAAACTACTACTACTACTACAACTACTGTTTCGAGTCACTGTTCCAATATCTTTTATCATGACTGTTATTGCCACTGTTCATCACACCCCCAACCTGCACCGTCAGACACCGCCTACCAAGAGCCTGGGTCTGTCCGAGGTTTCTTCCTAAAAGGGAGATTTTCCTCGCCACTGTCGCACTAAATGCTTGCTCTTGGTGAAATTACTAGAATTGTTGGGTCTTTGTAAATTAAAGGGTGTGGTCTAGACCTACTCTATCTGTAAAGTGTCTTGAGATAACTCTTGTTATGATTTGATACTATGAATAAAATTGAATTGAATTAAAAAGGGTAACAGTCACCTGTTGCTTGCTAAATAGTGTGCCCACATGTGTCTATAGTGCTAAGCTTCAGATTGGTTCCTTACCTTGGTCTTCTCCATTAGCCAGCATCCTTGGTATTAGTTCATTGAGTTGATTCATCTTGATGTTTCTTCTCATTTTTCAGGGCAATTTATTTTTGAGTTTATTTATTGTTACATTTATAACTGCCAAAGGTAAAGTGTAAAACATCTAATTTCATACTAATGAGTTACTAACACTTTTTAACTGTCACAATGGACCCTTATTGTAAAGTGTAAAACACGTTACCATTTATTATTGATTTACTAAATAAATTGTGAGGTGTTTTACACTTTACAATAGGGCTACCTTTTGCCAGTTATGAATGTTAGTACCCCATTAATAGGCAAATTA
>NC_045735.1:25665705-25669313 GCF_008692095.1 Etheostoma spectabile | reverse complement strand
TTACACTTTACTGTAAGGTTCCATTATGCCAGTTAAAAATGTTAGTCACTCATTAGTAAATAGAGATGTTTTACACTTTACCACACACACTTTACCTTTTTCATCTAATGAGTTATAATATCTTATTAATGATTTTAAAGGGTTCACGACCTACTAAATAAACCAATTACAAACTGTTCTTTAACCCTTTATAATGTAGCATTATTAGAAAGTGGTACCTATAATACTAATATGATAAGTCTGTATTACAGAAGTACTGTGTATACACAGATATTTTAGTTAGCTTGGGATAATTATATTCTGCACATGATGACCCCTGGGTCTTAGACATGCTTTCTTTAATAAAGCAAAATGTTTTTTAAACTCACAGTCACAGAGCCAGTTGCTATTTTCTGAACTGTAACTAATAATTCAAGGTGAAAGGATGGGGACTTGGAAACGAATGAATGTTGACAACATCTCACTGAAATTGGCTTCAGTTTGATAAGCTGAGAAGATTTATAGGTCTTCATGGGCTCTTTCCTCTCCTCTATGGAGTGAAGAAATTGCCTGGTTGTTCAGGTAACGTCAAACACATTTTGAATAGAAAGTGTTTTGGTGGAATAAGACAAGCAGAAATGATGAGGGAGATGAGACAATTGTACATGATGAGATATTGAGGTAGATTTTAGAGGTAGAGGTAGACCCATCATTGCGGGAAGTGCTGCTTCTTATGTAGGCCTATTGTAGTCTGACTATCACCAGACAAAGCCAAGCTCAATAGATTTGAGATTGAGCATTGGTCTGGGAAGTCTGCTTTGTATTTTCTCTGCACAAGAGGCGTGACCAACGGGCATAGTTCAAATTGGATTAGTGGATAGTTAATTCGATAGTGTTCAACCAATCAGACCAACAACCTGGGTGACGTAGAAGCGACAGCGGCGTCAACGGGTTGCTGCTGTTCTCTTAATACATCCATGGTTTCTGCACTTCAGTGGCGTTGAGTGGCCGCTATGTTGAATGTAAACAAGAAGCTGCTTGGTCGCTTCTCTATTGTCATTGTGTTAAACCTGCTAATAGTATAATAGTAATTACCATGTAGGTAAGCCAGTTTATGATTGGTTTCTGCAAAATTGTGAACTGAAGCAGGAGAATTAACGTGCAGGTTTCCAGACTGAGCTGCAAGGGGAAATCAAATCGCCGGCAGAGTGGGCGGGGTTTACCCAGTCTAGTCTATATTGCTTAACTGTAATAGAAATTAAAAATATATAAATTATTAATATAGTTATACTGGGATAATTTTTTATTTGGGGGTTTTGTGTGGGTTTAACCTGTATCCGCATTTGCTGTATCTGTCACTTGCGTCGAACCAAGTCGTAGTAGTAGTCTGGCACTCTGCTCTCTCTCTCTCTCACTCCTCTCCCGTGCATAATTTCTTTGGTTGCTCTGGGGCCTCACTTATAAAACTGTGCAGCGAATTTGCGTCAGAAGTGGCGTACGGAAAAAACATAGGATGTGAGTATGCACGGAAATATTCGTAAAACAAACTTGCACACACTCGTCCTGTGTCGGATTCCCTTTATAAATCACAATCAACTCTAAATGTGGTGCAGCTAGTGGTGCAGCCATTAAGTAGGCAGTGAAATGCGCCAAATTAATATTCATTCATACTGACATCATGCGCACAGAGGAAAACAAAGCAAAGGACGTTCACTCAATGTGAAGTTGTAGTTCTTGATAGAGGGCTAGAAAAGTGGAAAATATGTTAGGAGGGCACAGTTTGGGCATTACTAATGCCAAAGAAGCTGTAGAGTGACAACATGTTGCAGACACAGTTAATGCCACAGCCTCAGAGGCCGGACGTGGTCCAAATTAAAAAGAAATGGTCTGATTTTAAAATTGATGCAAAACAACGGCTTGCGCTACCAAGATAAAGTGTTTCTGCTACGGGACGCCGGAGCTGACCCCTCCTTGAAGTGGGACAGGTACACCGGCACCGGCAAGTGCTTTTCTCTGTAATGCTGGGCCCAAAACAGCACAGAGATCCAACAGGACAGCTCGAGGCAGTCAGAAGCAGGTCTCCGCCACTCGTCCTCGTCTGCCGGCAAGTCTTCTTGCTGTCGGACTCCATTTGCCACATCTCCCAACAATGCAAAGCCAGATGCTGTGCGTCATTACGCATGGCATGCTTTTTTCTACCCATCAATTTGATTGTATCTAAAAAGCTAAAGGTGTCTGAATTAATCTAATTGTAAATGACAAATAGTAGAGCATGGAATTAGTAAAACGTTCTATAATACCTTTCACAATGGTTCAAACATTTAGATCAACAGTAAAAACAACATTTAAAACAAAAATCAAACCATGAAAAAAAAAAACACTTAGTGCCTGGAACTGTCCGGCCTCATGACAACGACGCGGACGAGGCTTTCTTTCTACCATTTGTGTCCAGTGCGTGCATTATCACAGTATGTTTACACACAGCGGACATCAGGCACACACAGCAGCTGTTTGTGCACTACAGGGAACACTACCAAAGAGCGTCCCTTTTGAAACAGCGAAGATCTCACTTGCTGTGCATCGCCATCACCCAGGCTTATAACTCCTTATAAGGGTATCCGGGCACATTCTACGAGGGCACTGGCGGGTCTGCAGCCTTGTTCAGGGGCGTGACAGTGGCCGACATCTGCGTAGCAGCTTTCTGGGCATTCCCAATCCCATGCATCTGTTTCTATCTATGTGAAATGTCTGATCCCTCCATGACCCATTAGGTCCTTACCACACTCAACGCTGCATGTGTTCTGCCTGATGTCCCATAAATTGTCAGTCATGATGCAATTTCTCACCAATCATGCATGCCTATATTCATGGAATTTTTCGCCGTTGCATGTGTGTTCTGCCTGCAATCCTGACCCCTTCTGTGCTGAGAGAAAAGCGGGTTTCCCATAACTTATCATGTCAAATCCTGACAAATTTTTCCACTGACGATGCACACCTGCCATCATAACCTGGGCCTTGCAACAGTTAGGAACAGGTCATTACCATGGCAGGCCTTGGACGCAAGGGCGGGGAAGAATATCTTCACAACTGTGCATGTGCAAAGGGATGAATCCAATAGGGTCAGCTACGCCTGTACTCATAGAATATGGAGTTACGATTCGTAACTATTGTACACAAAGCTCTTTTTAGCTTTTTTAGTTAACAAAGTAAATGAGGAAAATGTCAAGTAAGAAATATTCTTCCACCTAAAATGAAAACTATAACGTACACCTTCAGATTTCAAGTTTGTTTCTTTCACCAAACCAAGACTGGATTATTCACCTAAAAAACTGTAGTGGGCGAAGTGACATACACAAGGTAAAGAATAAAGTTTTGCCGTTTTTGAGCTCTGATGAGGCTACATGTACTGTATATAGAAATACGAGCTTGTTCGACAATTTTGCTTTTTTCTTTACCTGCCGACTGGCTTATCGATCAGATTGATTCCCTGTTGCATTACTAATTGCTGAATTCAGAATTGTGACTGATAATTTGATGCGCCATTCATTAGCTTAATGACGGCCCAGTGCATGTTAGGTGTACCATCATTTGGTTTAAGAATAAAATGAGCAACATACCCAGGTCTTTAA
>NC_045735.1:25655801-25665695 GCF_008692095.1 Etheostoma spectabile | reverse complement strand
AAAAAGATCTCCATAAGGATAGAAGTACAACAATGTGTGTGAGTATATGAGTGCAGGTGTGCGTGTGTTTGTGTGTGGGATAGAGAGAGACAGAGAAAGCGATGCGATGTAGACAAGCATTCAGCCAGATGCTGGAGAAATCAATCCCAGTGTAACAGATGGCAAGATCACTAGGAGTATGATTCTCTCACCTCTTTGCGCTGCGCTTCCCTGTGGGATATTCAAGATGCCCGTCTTCTATAATGAGTGTGGCCTGAAGTACACACACGTTATTTTTGCAGACACTTTCACACTTAGATATGAGATCTTTGTTTTAAAATGTGGAGGTTTTGGTGGCATACTATTCAGCATTCAATAGGCAGGCTGGTCTAAAGGGGGTAAACCACAATAAATGAAGAGTGAAATCAATGGATCCTTTCTTCAGAGGAATTTAACATTTCCTTGAAAATATGCATTTAGGGAATTTATTGTACTGAATTGTAAGTTTGAAGTTAGCATTCTTAAGTTTTTGTGCTTGGAATTGAAATCAAGGTCTTTGAGAAATGCACATCTGTCATATTCATGCCTATTTATTTATGAATCTATTTTAAGTTATTATCGCTGTTATTAAATAGTGGTAAAAACTAGTCTCATCCTTAGAGGGAAGTGCGTTATGAATGTTCTGATCCCTTGTGAAAAGAAGGCCTGATATATTCAGAAAATGCAGCAGCTGCATTTTTCTGTTGGATGAAAAAAAATTATTTACCGGGTAGCCTTTTCCCAGCAGCTCTCAGATTTTCATATTGACTCAATCTGTACACCAAGATTGGGTCTGGTTTCCCCCCCACTGTGCAAACCTTTTCTTAAATTGTCTAACACAGACAATTGCACAGGTGTATTTTCAGAAACACACACCGCTGTTTTTCCTCTTGCTCTCTATCGCTCACACACTTTCACAAGCACCTTTAATGGTTGTCTAGGAGCTCAGTGACTGTCTGGGCTGTTGGAGCAGCCAGTTGGCCTCGACGTTGAGATGTCATTACCCGCGCTCTCTGTCACTTTCTTGGCACAGCTTATGATTATGTCAAAATAACTGATAAATGCAATTCACACTGTGGAACATGTTGTCAAGGTTGTTTTTTTATGAATCAGCTTGCCTATTCATAATGATGAATTTAATTTTTAATTACCAAAAGTTGGTATTTCCTCTGTGTGCACACAATGTATCAAATAGGGTCCTAGCCCACACACACTGATAGCAGTTTTTATTTCTGTGACTGCCTTAGCAAAAGTGTATTTTATTTTATGTGAATTCATACATTGTCTTTTCTATGTGACATAATATTCAAAGTCCCAGAACAAGTATAATACCATCTACCCATCAATACTGTATCTCACAAAAATGGCTTTGTTCTTTAGACAAAAGAAAGTGTCTTGTAGGGAACTGTAATGTTAAGTTGCTCCTCCTTTTTTCTCCTGAGCGATATCTAATAATGGTGCTGTAGCTCCTGCGAATTCCCCTAGCTCCTTCTACACTACAATGCTACTGTACATCATCTCATGGGGAAAGGAAGCTGGTAGACAAAGCAAGTCACCCCTGGAGAGTTTGGAAATAGGAGAGAAAACAGATAGATATGTGTGCATGCAGACTCACTCATATACACACTGACACACACACAGGCACAAATCCCACCTTAGTAAACACTATCTACAAAAGAAACAGCGTTAGGGTAAAGATACAGAATTTTTACACATGGCCACCTCTCACTGCAGACCGGGGATGGATGGATTAAATCAGCAGCTTAACTTGTTCTCAATTAAAATGTAGCTAGAGCACAGTAAGCCTCCACCTTCTGTCTCATTTTGCGGTACAGTCATGCTTTAGTATGTTCCATGCCTTTCACCCTTCACATTCCCCCCTTTCTCTTATTACAAACACATTTATTGGATGTACAGAAGGCTTACACTGCACAAGTGGTTAATCAAGAGCAATAATGGGCATTAGTTATCAGTTATTTTGCAGCAGCAGAGAGTTGCTACTTTAGTATGTCTGGTAAATGATGCATTGTTTGCAAATTACATAGTATGCCTAACATTAGCTACCCCAATTTGTTAATTCCTGCAAAATGTTAAGCTAAGATAAGTCAAATCATTGTCATTGCAAGGAATTATGTGGCACAGCTGGAGGACTGCCACAACCCTGCTGCTACAATCTACTTGTACCAAACTCGTCCACCAGGCTGCAATCTGGAGTCTGTGCCAGATACCGTCTCATGTCACCAAATTAATTCTGAGTCTTGACCAACAAGCTTTGTGAAAGATCCCCATTACACTGTTTCAGTCACCGTTTAAGTCATCAGACACAATGTATCATGTGTTGTAGAATTCTGAGTGCGGTAACCTACGGGAAAAAATTCAAAGGTTGTAGCCTACACCGTGATCGCTCATTACAAAGTGACCGCTTGTGCCTGCCCCCAGCCTCGGTAAAGAACTCACACCAGCATCTCCCTTTGGTCTCATGGGACCTGAATGCCGACGTGCCTTGGGGAGACTTCTACTTCATCAGCAAGGTCACAGCAGAACAAATGTCCACATACCTAACCCTGAATCAGCTCGGGGGTTGGTTGAAAAGGATAATAAACAACGATTATTTAGGATCATTGTCCAAAATATAAACCTAATATTCAAGGAAGGCAAAATAATGACATATTCTGAGATGAGGCTTAGCACTAGTGTTGGAAGCTGTGAGGAGGTGTGGAAGCGAGGCTGAAAGAAGTGGAGACAGAAAGCTGCAGTGTGTAGGTGGCACCCACACAGCTCAGCTTGGCTTAGGCGGCCCTGCATTAGCTAGAAAGCTCAGGCCTGTTTGTCTGAAATTTCTTTGGAAGGGACAGATCAAAGGCAAGGGGTCTTAGTACAGCTTACACACTTTCTGAGGCAGCATCACACATGTACATCAATGCCACAAATACAAATAAACACAGAACACACTTTGCTCCTTTGGCACCTATTGATTACTTTCTATATCGCTCCCCTTCTCCAGTTTCAGAATCCCCACAGTAAAGGCCTGTGTTCACTGGCAAAGCATTTAGCAGTTGGAAAGGTCAGCTCCAGCCTGCAGCCAAATGCTGTGCTCAGTAAGCAACAAGACACAGTGTACAGGCTTTTATAACAAAGACATGTTTGAATGGCAAATATAGTTCTTTTTCCCCCCATGCAAAGTGCTGTTCTTGGCCCAAACCCACTGAAAGCTTCTGACGCTCAGGTTTTGAAGTACACCCATCGTCTTAAATGGCCGAACATGCACCATAAGCGTAAACAAGGTTGGAGTAGACGTGTCTACTCCAACCTTGTTTTGATTTTGGAGCGTCAAAATTAGAAACCAGACCAAAGCTGTTTTTTTCTGCAGCTGCACAACCGGTTTGGTGAAAGTTACTGTAATAGGCTACATAATGATGTAATCTGGATCTAAATTCTGCTAAAGCGGCTTGCTGTGCTGGAAACCAGCTTTTCATATAATATTTAATGTGTATGAGAGTGTCCTAATAGCGTACTTTTATCAGAGAGAGAGAGAGAGAGAGAGAGAGAGAGTGTGGATGCGTTCAGAGCACACACACACACACACACACACACACACACAGCTGTCAGCGAGCCTGTACTTAATGATCTCTCTGTGTGTGATCTAAACATCATATCCCGAATGTGTTAAAAAACGGGACCGCAAAATTCCTGTTAACACATGATTCAAACACCACGCTAGCTCCGTCTGTGGGTTTAGTGTTGGTCAGTGTCCAGCCAGTTTATCTATGGATCAAGTCATAAACATGGAGATTGTGATTAATAATGGATGGGTTGTTGGTAAAATAATGTATAATTAATAAGAAAATGATTACTGTGAACGGAGCTGCTGTCGGCTGCTGCTCCTGTGCGCATTTACGCATTGTTATCATTAGATACGTTGGCTGCTGGCGCCACTGACCAGGCGGGCCAAAACTGCTGTGCACTTTTGCTGCAGGTCCGTCTCTCTGTCTCTCCACTGTCTCTGACTGACTGAGGTCGCTGTTCTTTGTTAAACAGTGAAACTGGTCACACCAGGCTGGGGAGAGCAGCGAGATAGTGGTGTTTATATACGCCACGGAGATCCGCTCTGCAAACTGTCTTCTATTTACGGTGAGACGCGAGAACAGGGTGTTAAGGATCGTGTTATTCATGCTCTTAATTTGACACCATTGCCAAATGTCACGGTAGCTGAGTTTGTGAAAGTTTCTTTAAAAAGCCCAATAGATTAATAATTGTGGTGGCATTTATAAATGAGTTGAAATAATTAAATTCAATTCAAACCTTTATTTAACCAGGATAAAAAACTCCTTGAGATTAAAAATCTCTTTTACAAGAGTGTCCTGGCAAGTGGCAGCAGCACGTTTCAGACAGAGACACTTACATGTAAATACATAAACACACTTTCACTCATATTCAAACAACAATGTCATCATAAAATACCAGGGTCCTAAATCAATTTAAAAACAGTGACATACAGACTGCCCTTCTGTAAGGTCCTTTAACAAGCCTTTAAAAGAATAAAATGAGACCAACTCCTTCAAATGGAGTTCATTTTGAAGCTGATTCCATGCAGATGGGGCTGCAAAATTAAAAGCCCTTTTGCCGAAGTCAGTGCGGGCTTTAGGGACTGTCAATAAAACCAGATCCTGTGAGCGCAGGTGATATGTCCCTGCAGACCTCGGGACGATGTAGGTGTTCAAATAAGGAGGAAGAAGTCCTAATACTGCCTTATAAATAAAAAGATGCCAGTGCATCCAACGCCGAATCGAGAGTGAAAACCACCCGACCCGAGAATACAACAAACAGTGATGAGTGAGAGATTTTAAGTTTGTGATGAATCTCAAGGCTCCATGAAACACAGTGTCCAAAGCATGAAGACACTGGGAGGTTGAATGCATGTATAAAATATCACCGTAGTCCAAGACAGACAAGAATGTTGCATTTACTAGTTGTTTTTTTGGTTCAAATGATAAACAAGACTTGATTCTAAAGAAAAAACCTAACTTCAATTTCAGTTTTTTAACTAAATCTTGGATATGCATTGTAAAAGACAATGATTGGTCAATAATGAGTGATTAAAGCTGGTGGAAGATGAAGAACAAGTACTATAACTACAAAGGTATGTCTTAGTGTTGTGCTGTCACTGCAAAAAAAA
This sequence comes from Etheostoma spectabile, assembly GCF_008692095.1. Taxonomy (NCBI): domain Eukaryota; kingdom Metazoa; phylum Chordata; class Actinopteri; order Perciformes; family Percidae; genus Etheostoma; species Etheostoma spectabile. Next base: position 25,660,501 of record NC_045735.1, on the reverse strand, counting down.
AATCAATCATCTGTTTAGTGATGAAAAGTGACTGCAGGGTAGATGTTCAGGGAGAAAGTAATGTCCCCACTAATAGGGGGATCTGTAACATGCAAACCCTTTGCCTAAATAACGACCTTTTCTAAAATACTGCCGGTTCTGTGGTGTTGGTGCTTTAAATCTGATGCTTGCAGTCTGCCATAGAAGCATCAAAGGAGGCGCATCAATCGTGGCGCGTCACTTGACTCTTTCAGTGCGTTCGGGCCTTATGGTTGGTTTGACAAACCAAAAACTTGCATTCTTGAAAGGAAACTGCTACTACACAGACCATTATTGTATTCGTGGAAGAAACCTGCCTTTGGTTGCCACTGGAAGGGGAGAACAAATTACTTCTATACAGTGGCTCCTTTAGCCAAGCAATTCTTTTGGCTCAAGGGATCGCAATAGCGCTCAGTCGGTCGGTCACCTGGTTGGTCTTCACTGTGGTTCAGACTGAAATATCTCACTAATTCATGCTCATAAGTGGATGAAGCGAAGTAACTGTGGTGATTTTCTGACATTTTGTTCAGCCCCATCATCGGGATAACATTTAGCTCATACGTCCAATACTTTGGTTAAATCATCAACAGTTTAATTTTTGTTTCACAATGAGCATTACAGCCTCACAGAGCCGATAGCGTAGCTGTAGACTCTCGGTGATCAAAGAGACAATCAGGGCTCCTAGGGATCACATATTATCATGTCACAACCTGGCACATCTTGCACCTTTTAGCACACCCATTCCTCTTGATTGGCTCTTGATCTCGACACAGATGAAACAAAATAGATGATAACCAGCAAGATGTGATTTTGTATTGTCCGTTATTAAACTTAGGTTACTGGTTCTTATTTCATCATCTACATGGACTGTGGGATCATCCTGTGCCAATACATTTTGATTGCTTCATTTGTTCGTGGTCTTATGAACACTCATGCACAGTTCTTTGTTGGTTATTGCGTTTTGTCAGTGATTTTATAATTGCTGCATGATAAATGTCATAATTTGACAGCTGGTTTTTAAGATCAACTGTGGAGTATTGATTGTGGACAATGGCTGCAAGGGAGTGCAATTTGTGCTTTTTTTCTCAGGAGGTTTTATTTACACCACGTTTAAGGCTGGAGTTTAAAATTTAATATTCTCTGACTAAGATATGGCAGTTCATTTGATGTTTTTGATTATGTATGCGTGCATCTGCATGCTCCTGCCCACCAACTGTGTCACATGTAACAAGGCAGCATGCCTCCTTCATGACCCTGCCTGCCTTGTCATCTCCTCTAAACCCTGACAAAGATTAGGCTGACAGAATGGTAGCAAAACATGTCAAATCCAATGATTAATATTTTTCCTCCTCCATCCTTCAGACTGTGTCCATTGAGCCTCTAATCATGTTTTGTCTTGCGTCAGGCCTGTGTGTGAGTTTGTGTCTGTTTTCAGCACGTGTGTGGGTTTGAGGCCTGTCACTTAACTACTCTATAATGGTCTTCAAAATGTCCATCGGTCAAATATGATTGGTGGGTCACAAGATGAAAAGCAAATTGACCCAGAGATGGAATGTCAGTTTGCCTTTTAAAAACATGGCCCATCATTTAAACCTGATTCTCCTTCATCGTCACATTCAGCACAGCATACATTGACATGCATTTAAATTTACTAAATGAAAAATGACTACTCATTATACTACACAATATTGTATACAGATTCTGTCTCTGTACCAAAGGTGAAATAACAAAGATTGCGTTGCTTTTGTGGTGCAAATGGAACACAAGTGGATTTAAAATGAATGACAATTTCTGTTGCATTAGCATTAAATGGTTTCAATTAAAGAAAAAAAAAAGAAAAATTTGACAAGTTGCATGAGCTGAATGTAGTGTTCCTGTTATAACTATAAGGTGTTCAATTAAAACCCTTTTTTTTCATTCATGAACAAATTTGTTTTAAATTTGTTTAAATGTATTTGGTGTAAGTAATAACTAATGTATATTGTGTATAGCAATTAAACAATGTGGGGTAAATTATAAACAAAAAAAATATTTCTTTTGGAGATTTTATTCAGAACTTCTGATCAGCTTGAATACAAAGTGGTATGAAAGATTATGCACATAGGTTTGAAATAAATACTTTCTAGTTTGCTTTGCTCCCAGTATTTCCCTTATAACGTGAGTGAATACAATGTGAAGGTAAAGTATTTACATAAGGAAAGTAAATACTTTACCTTCACACTGCATTCGCTCAATATAAGGCAATGAGTTGGCATGGGCAGTTGCCTAGCAACTACTTTTGCTTTCCTGAAAATAGTGCAACCTTCAATTACTTTAATGCGTTAAGACTTTAACCACTGTAACAGCATCTCTATGTTATATATGAGGGCTTTTTGTATGGTGGAGGAGATCCGTGTGCCCTTTCATTGTTCTGAAAAAGCAAAACGCAAATCAGGTTGTTTTTTTTAAATGCCATTTTTGTAATGCCATTATAGGCACTAGTACAGATGGAGAAACATAAAATAAGTCAATTAATTGTGATGCATGCCACTAAATCCATCTGTGTTCCTCAGGCCTTCTTGTATATTCTCTCCCTCACTTGCTGGGATGCCAGCCTTGTCTTTAAAGGAATGATAAAGAGCAATGTAAAGATTATTGTCTCTTATTGGATACACAAGAACTCTGATTTTCTGATTCCAGTCACTTTCAAATTCCATCAAACGCTTAGGACAGAAGCATGGTGTCTTCTAAGCTGAGAAATGCAGGAAAATTAGGAGCTCTGTTTGTTTTCTCTCTAACATTCATACCCTGTAACCTCAAAGACACATACAGTTTGGGCGATACACTCTGTGTACATTAATAAGTATTAATATTCTATTCTATTGAGTGAACCCTCCACCCATTTGCTAATATTAGTGGGAGGTGCTGAATTTAATAAAAGCTAAGTAGGTACATCAGAAAATGGTACATTACACAAACCAGGACCCACTGATTAAAGACAGGGGTGGTACCTCTACTTTCATGGTTGTAAATGTATACGAGCATCCCTCTCTCTCTCGCTCCTCTATTACTACATACTGTTTAAATCCCCTTGTACAAGGCACGTAACCCCAAACTGAAGCACTTGGAAATTTGTCAGTTAGGATTGTTATAAAGCTTTTTCTTGCTGCAAAATAGCCTGCATGTCCAGTAAACGATAACATTTCTTGGGAAGAAATCTACAAGTGTTAGGAAACAGCATGAAAGTGCTATCTTAGGACTCAGACAACAGTGTTCAAAATAATATTGAACCATCAATCTGTCTTTTCAACAGCTCAGTATTGGACCATTGTTAGGTTTGTAGTGTGCGTGTGTGTGTGTGTGTGTGTGTGTGTGTGTGTGTGTGTGTGTGTGTGGAAGAGACAGAGAGAGCTTGTGTTGTGTGTGTGTGTGTGTGTGTAGAGAGTGAGAGTGAAGGCTTGTGTGTGAGTGAGAGTGAGAGCTTGTGAGTGAGAGTGAGAGCTTGTGTGTGTGAGAGAGAGAGCGTGTGTGTGTGTGTGTGTGTGTGTGTGTGAGAGAGAGATCGTGTGTGTGTGTGTGTGTTTTGAGAGAGTGAGGCTTTTGTTGTGTGTGTTGAGAGCTTTGTGGTGTGTGTGTGTGTGTGTGTGTGTGTGTGAGAGAGTGAGAGCATGTGTGTTGTGTTTGGTGGTGTGTGAGAGAGCTAGAGAGCTTGTGTGTGTTTGTGTGTGAGAGCTTGTGTGTGTGTGAGAGAGAGAGAGCGCTTGTGTGTGTTTGTATGAGAGTTTGTTTGTGAGAGCTTGTGTGTGTGTGAGAGAGAGAGAGAGCTTGTGTACTTTTGGCTGCCTTGTGTTTACTGTACAAGCTGTGTTCAAGATCAGCTTCCAGACTGACACACTGACGGCCGTTGACCGCTGTTATCCTAACAGCTTGAAAACTTCTGTCTTCTGTGGGCTGTTGAAATGAGCAACTCCACATTGTTTGTAGGTGGGTAGCAGTCCTCAGACCAGTCAGTGAATGTTACTTATATTTTTGGCTGCTCAAACAAGGGGGTTGATGACACAAAAATGTTTTAAAGACAAATGTATCATGCATGAGCATTGAACTGGAGACACTGATTGCGAGGCCACTTCTGGAGTGTTTTTGAGTCACAGAGTTATTAGTAAGTCATTCAATTCATTGAAGCCATAGTATTTACTGTATAATGTGGAGTTTTCATTGTGAATTAGACATCCACCTTTTTAGGAAAAGGACACAGACTCTCCTGTAGTTACGACTGGCAATCATTTATATTTGTGTTATACATTGAGATAAAACTGAAACTAGGGCTGCAAGTTGGGATTATTTTCATTATCGTGGAACAGCACAGGTAGTACTGGTAAAATGATTTGGTTTAGGGGATTTAGATAACACTAAGCTTAATGGCTGTAGCTACACCAGAAACAGCTCACAACATACACTGAGAGCCTTTGGTTACCAACAACAAGAAAGGATACAGGCTTTACCTTTAATCTCCGCAATCACCAACTGGGTACTGAGCTTGGTGATGTGTTAACAAACGAGGTAAAGAGGGTGATCATTTTTTTGTCCATCATGATTCTCAACGGAAAAAAAGCTACGCTATTATCTTCAGCACGCCAACTTTCTTGTGTTCATATCTTCTTCCTCCTTCTCTTCTTTGTGTCTGACAAGATCATATTAGATAA
>NC_045735.1:25642462-25655789 GCF_008692095.1 Etheostoma spectabile | reverse complement strand
CCCCCCCCCCCCCCTCTCAAAGCTTGGCAACCAATCAGAACGCAACTGGTGGCCGTGCGCTTGAGATCAATTTTTGTCATTTATCATTCAATCGTTTAAGCCTATGAAATGTCCAAAAACTTAAAATTCCAATCACAATTTCCACGTTCTATCAAAAAAGGATGAGAAAAACAGCAAAGCTGCTCATTTTAGAAGCGCTATAAAAATACAGACCATTTACGCTTTTGCTTGATAACTGACAATTCAGTCATTAAATGAATTAGTCAATCAACAGCAAGACAATCAACAGCTCTTTGTAAGCAATAAGTGATTTTTGTTTTTTTTAGAAAGCGACTGAACATTGTCTGGGCCCACAGAATTCTAAATAGTAATCATTTTCTTCTTTTCTTTGTCTAATTAAATAGTAAACTGAATATCTGTAGGGTTTGAACTGTTGGTCGGACAAAATAAGCATTTTTCACTACATTCTGACATGTGAATATGATATGTTTTGTGATATGTTGTGTGAAAATCACATTTGTTGGTATCCACTTCTTTCTGGAAACGCACTGAGGCTCCATCGGTTAGGCTGTTTTATATCACTTCTTACAGTGCTCTATAGCCCGTAGGAGGCTGTTGGCCAGTAATGTTCTGTCATTGTAGTGTGTTGAGGATATTGTAGTCTCCTCTCTGGGTTGCTGTTGTTCTGCTGGGCCAGGCAGTGTGTCTTACATGACCCAGCTTGGTGAGGGATGTGAAAAAGACGAGCAAAGAGGAGAGGAAGAGATTTAGGGGAATAAAAGGACTGAGAGGGTACAGAGATGAGGTGAGGTCCAGGGTGAGGACAAAGGTGCATGAAGGAGACGGGAGAAGAGAAGCATGAAGTAAGAGATGGTGGGAGAGAAATAAAAGAGCCTAGGTGACATGCTTTGATATTCTCCTGGTGCCTGGTGGAACCAAACATGTATTTGTGCTCCAGCTCTCTTGCCTGTTATTGGGTGATGAAACCCCAGTAGCAGTAAATTAAATGTAATCAGAAAGAATTTCCACACAGTCGAGCTGTGACATTTCATAATAAGTCTTGGTGTGTGTGTGTGTGTGTGTGTGTGTGTGTGTGTGTGTGTGTGTGTGTGTGTGCACGTATGAGCATCAGTGTTTTTGTGTGTCAGCATTTGCATCTGTGTCTGCCTACTCATGAATGCACATACGGAGAAAATGATATCATCTTGGGCTCAAGTCAGTAATAATATGCAAAGTAGCGGTGGCTTTTCAGCTGCGGGGTTAAGACGTCAGTATTGAAACCACTTATAATCCCCTATTTCCTCAGTGTTTATCCAATTTCATAACCTTTTTGCATTTCACTTTAGCTGTACCTTTGTCAGGCTTTAATTTCACACTGAGGTAATTGTCACCTGAAGGAAAGTAATTTGTTTTATTTTACTTTTTTTTTTGCCTGAACAATTTTGTGCTTGACACAATGTTTTTGTGTCCAGGTGGTTAATTTGAGATTTGCTATGTTCGGAGAGGTGGTTGCTTTAAGGTTCAAGAAGTATTTACTAGCCTAAATTCAGAGATGCAGCTTGCTCAGATTAGCAGTTGTTTCGAACAGCAGCATTTCCCGAAACTCCAGAGCAGGACCAACCGTGTTAAATAAAAGAAAAAGAAAAAAGAAAAAAACATTTCCAATTATGTGTTGTTTAGGCAATGGTGTGACATTATTAATTTCTCTAATACTTTGTTGACATTCCGCAGTACGAACAGCAATAGTTTCCTCTACGGATTTGAAATAATGAATGGCCTTTCCCCTACTTCCTCCCTACTTTTTCCCACTAAACAAAATAAATGTGGGTTTATATATTTAATGTTGATGGCAGATTGGTCTGAGTTTGATTGATGCTTGGAAGCTTACGTGTCTCTGCTTAATTAAAAGTAATCACTTTACATATATTTACAGAAACTCATTAGCATCACTTATTGCATCAGAAACCCCACTACTTTTTAAATAAATCTGCAACAGTCGCAAGGGACTAATATATTCCTTCCATGGAAAATGTGTGCACCTGCACTTTTCTGGACTTTATGTCATTATTATTTCAGGTAAAGCACAGATAAACCTAATCAGGATTAAAATCCTTCATCCTGTCTTTCAGGATTAAATTCCCTAATCCGGCCTTGCGTTATCAATGCCCCTTAATCGAGATATAGGTGTCTGCGTGTTTGATGAGTGCAAGTTCAATCTGATTCCATGTTTGCCTTATTGGCCAGTAACCCTGCCCCATTTACCACATCTAAAAACAAAAATATGTATTATTTCTTGCATAAAATAAAGCTTGAGGAACAAACACGGAGCTATTTTATGAGGCTTATCATCTCGTTCTCTACTCAAAGAGAGCCATCCATCCTTTTTCTTTGGTAGAATTTGTATTTCGATTGTTCTGTTCTGTCCATGTCCTGTTTTGTACGTTGTGTTTACGCGAAGCATTTTACGGCCATGTTTCATGTAAACCTCTTGATCAGAAAAAACTGTCCCACGTCAAATAAATCAAATAAATGTTTATTTATCACATTCAGAATCATACACAACGTGCAGTGTAATTATGTTTATGCCAGCTCCAGCGACGACTATCAAATAGAAAGATGTATTTAAATAAAAATAAGTAAAAGTCAAAAGATATTTTACCAAAATAAAATTTGGGATAACAAGAACAGACATTGTAGTAGTAGGATGCGTCAAGATCATTTTGATTCTATTTTGAAAGGATGGTTGAAACCTTTCTAAAATCCATTCAAAGGAGGAAAACACTCTGATTGCTTGCTTTTTTCAAGATATGTATACTCTCTTTGTGCTTGCTTGTCAATTTAAGTTAAATCAAAGAAGGTCCCCTGGGTAGATGCACCACCCTCTTCCTTGTTTGTCAAACTCTCTCTACCTCCAATTGTTGCATCTTTCTCAGGGGAGCCATCTTAAAGTTGATGCTTGCTAGTTTCAGGGAAGAATCGTGTTCAACAGCTTGGCTGCATTTTTTCAGTTTTCTTCGAGGACACATCAGGGTGGCGTTCTTGGGTCGCAGAAAAGAACTGAAGTAGCTTCCACTCTGAGCATTGTGAGGTTAGACTAGCATTACTTTACTGCTGCTCTCAAGGGTTGATGAGAATATGACCTCACATATTAATGGAAAGCATCGCATGGTTTGCATGAATATCTTGTTACTCTGGAAAAGGTAAATGTGGAAGGGAAAAAAAAGTACTGGAGCTAAGTGCCTCATCATCATTTTTGACAAAGGGCCAGGATTAGGTTGTAGAGAATGAGTGTACTTTCCATGTTAATGATCCTGTTCGCCTCAAGTTATTGTACTGTGGATTGTGGTGCACGCAGGTGCCCTGGCATCTATAAACAACTGCTTCAGGCAACACAGTACACATTTCTTTGCAAATTTTTATCTTTTCTCCTCTCACTCTGGAATGCGGAATGGATATGATCCATCTAGAAAATCACTTTTTTTACAAAACATGGTGTTTTACAAGCACGCCTTGTGAACGCATGCTACTCAAACGCATACACACACACACACACACACACACACACGTAGTCACAAAATTATAAAGTAACTGTCTACATTATGCAAATTGTGCATATGATTATTTATCTTCCAATTTATATTCTAATACATAAACATCAAGCCTGCATAGATGAATAGTTGAGCTCACACCACACTCAGCCTGCTTGTTGTGCTACATTTGCTCCCCAGTGGTGTTAGTGTGTCAGAACAGCAAGCCGCACAGCTGTCACAGCTACCAGCACAATAACACAAAGATTACATCAGTATCTTGCCTTTAATAGATTACTAGAAAGCAGGTTAATCTAGATAACATCACACGCGCTTTTTAATTGACTCATGCCAGATAATCCAATTTAAAACCTGTGGCATCGTGCCCATTTTTGCTAATGAAGTGGTCTTAAAATTCAGGGAACTCAGATACCAGGGAAAAATGGGGTTTTCATTGCTCCCCCATGTGTGGTTCCTGTGTTTGCCATGGCCACACTAAGGGGTTGATTTATAAGGATTTGTCGGTTATAGGATTATATGCTAATGAGTCAGATTGCAAAGAAATGGCCATAAATCCAAATAGATATTTTAAGAGAATAATAAATATGCCCCCAAATCTCTAGAACTTGTCTGACAATTAAAGAAGAAAAATGTATACTTAACCCACAAGGGAACATTTAATTGTTTTACTCTGTTATATTCCAGGTATATCCAGTATATTCTGGGTGGACTGAACTTCATCACAAATATTGTGTTTTCTTCAGTATTAAAGTAATCCAGTGATAGTTGTCTGTACGTAAATGGACAACTGCTAATCGCTAATTCTGCTATTGTAAGTTGTAGCCCACAGCGCAATCACACAAAAAAACCATCTCTAATCTGAGCAGTCAGGCAGCTCTCTCTGACACTTGGACAACCCAATGGTGCCTGATGGCACACTCTGTACTTGTTGTGGCAAAGCCCTCAAATCACCTAGAATCAGGTCTTAATCAGGGCAGTGGGATCACATTGACTCAATTTCAATTGTGCCCATTTATATCATCAGTGTAAAGTCTTTACTAAATTGAAAACTTGGGGTTGAGGCAAAATGTTGGTCCTCTAGGCGGCCGCAGGAAATAGCCATAAACATACATGAGCGAGAAGGTGGTGTCACTGCTTACTTTTTCCGAAAGCACCTTCAGAGATTCAATTACAGTGTAATGGGTCACCCGTCTGAGCTAGACTGTATATGTCAAGCTCACTTAGATGTGGATGGTGACAAAGGTACTGCAGAGGAAGAGCTAGAAGACAGCCTAGGTGCCTCAGCTGTAGTTTGACAGGATGTGCACAGGCCTTTGTGTGCGTGTGTATGTGTGAGTAATATGGCAAAATCTTCCTGTGATCACCACGGCTGCAGTAGGCAGTCGTCACCTCATATCTCCAGGGTTTGTAAGACTCAGGAGAAATCATCTCCCCGCTCTGGCCTTCATCCTCACCCACCTTCCTCCCTTTCCCACCTCCCTTTCCCTCACCACCTCCCTTGCCTTTATCTTCACCTCTTCTCTCCTTCTGTCTTTCCTTGATCCATGCCTTCCTTTCTCCTTCCTTCCTGATTTGTGTTACACCCACTCACACAGCCTTGGACTCCCCCTGATCCATCTGATCTCTTCAGAAGTCTCATTTACCCACACACTCAATAGTTTTCTAACGCCTCAACAATCTCTTTGCTAACGCACCTCTTTTCTCTCTCCCCCTTTTCCCATTTTCAACTTTTCAACTTCCCTGATCCCCTGCTCAGCGCCACAGTATTTCCCTAGGCTTACACCCTATCGCCCTCAGTCCTGATTCATCACTAGGCCTCGGCCCTGCAGTTACCTTCCCTCTAGCAACTTCAAATATACACATGAAAAAGTCATGACCTTTCTTGCTTCTTTAAGGATCAGGCTTGTAGACATGAACATGATCTACACTATGTCAGAGATAGATCTTGGTGTCAGAGCAGTGTAGGCAACAAAGTGCTTCCTGTTTAATGGGAACATTTGCCCTTATTTTAAATTGATTATTTTGAATTCAGGTTCAAACAGATATAGACAACTATAACTATTAAATTGTGCGTGGGGCTAGGTATTGTTTGGTACCAATACCGTGACTTTGGTAACGGTTCCTCTTTCAATACCAATTTTATAAAATCCTATACAGCAAAAAGAAAGTACAACATGTAACTTATACAACACAAATCTTTTTTATTTATTTTTCAGCTCCTACTATGCTAGTCCCATCTCTGGGCTTTTGTAGAGTTTTTCCTGCCTGCCTTTACGACGTGTAACATTAGACAGCCAATCACCAGCATTATTAGATCTTGGTACAAGCATGCTGCATGCTTATTGGCTCACTGACGCTGAAGGGATTTGCGCTTTAGGTATTGAAATTTGGTATTGAATGACGAGGCATTTTTCGATATTCCATTCGGTTGTTGCCTAAAATGTTTTGAATTTGGTACCTAGCCCTAGTTGTGTGTATGTATGTATTTCTTTTACCCTGAACACAGCCAAATGAGTTGTACATTTTCACTTTCACATGGATTTGCTCAAAAAAACATTGGAGATTTTAAAATCATGGCACTGGCGATGGTTTCTAATGTGAAGGCAGCAAGAGGCATCTTGAGTACACAGCCATGGAGGACACTGATGGACTGCAGTTTGCATGTCATTGAACTTGGTAGCATTCGCCTGTGTTTACCCCGACTAAGGGGTTAAAATATCGTTGAAGAGGTTGACAAAGATGCCCATAACAGTTCAATTAAACTGAGAAAAAAGACAGTCCCGGTATTCAATCGATCAAGGTTACATATATATATATATATATATATATATATATATATAGACTGTACATATAATAAAACCTTTTCCAGAATAACGTTTTTTTACAGAAACAACAGTAATGAAAAAGAAAACTGCAGTTATATTCCAAGGCCAGAGCATAACACATTGAATAGTCATAAAAGAGGAAATGACAATGAGTCTTGATTTTTGTAAATTTGAGTCCTTCAGTATGCCTTCCTTTGTGGCAATAGACTTCCAATGTTTTTTCCCCCTCAAATAGGACCATAGATCTTTTATAATGTGTGAAATCAAGGCAACCTTAAAAATCTTTTCTGTTCATTGGAGCTACACTGACACTACCATTTCACTACATCATTGACTGCAGCATACATAAAGCTGTAATTAAGAAGATTATTCCTGTTTTGTTGACAATAAACTATAGCAACCATAGATCACATATGCTCATGAAAAGAATTGCTGTGAAAATGATTGAACATTACCAGAGGCTTTGCAGAGAGGCAGTACACTGTAGCTACACAAAGATGATAGCTGCCAGAATCTATTGCTGTTAACTTCCTTACTCCTGACAGAGGTCTACTTCCTTAATCAAAAGATGAATCTTCCTTGTGGTTAAATTGGGCGATAAAAGGGTTAAACTGAAGTTGCTTATATCGTTGTGTGTGTGTATATAAATGTGTAGGTGTGTATTTGCATATTTCTGTGTTTCTAACTGATGAGGTTTTTAGAGTAATAATCATGCAGGCTTGGCAGCAGTCAATGGATTCTCTTCCTCAGAAAACTCATTAGTTAGACCTATATTTCATAAACTATGTCCAGTGAGGTAGAACGAGGGCACTGTTTCACTTAAACAAACACCAATGGAAGTTTTACAATGTTAGGTTGTCTTTTGATGCTTAAAGCCACAATAAAACTAATCTACAGGTGTTTTCACTTATGTCGACTCATAAGACCTCTTCTCAAGACTGTGGGACAAACTGCACTTGATTGGGATCTCCCTTGCTCTTCTTTTAGATATGTTGCACCTGCCAGGGCAGTGTAATTAACACCTTAAACCTATTTTTCTAAAAAGCAAAACTGCTATCTCATTGATTTATTCAGAATCTGAATGCGTATATATTCTACATTTCAAAAGTTTAAAACTACTAGAAACAAGATTTCTGCTACTGAAAGGTTCATACTCATTTGTGTGGAGAAGGACATAATTCAGTTACATATCTCATTTAAATAGCATTACATAAAACTCCCACCGAGTGTGTACCCTCATGTGTCCTTGTGTAAAAGTGAGAACTAACAGACAAAGAGAGGAAGAATGGTAACTTGGAAATAAAAGCTCTCCTAAAACCCAAAAGCACTGTTTTTTCTGCGTTGGCACAATCGCTAACTTCACCAATTGTGCTTCTTCAATATGATTGAATGAACTTCTGCACACCATCTGTTTCATTGTAGGATTGGGAATCATATCTAGGTTGCACTGGAGATCACAGAAAACAAGAAACCATGCTGGTATGCTTTATCTCTGTGCTCTCTTCTCTGCCTAACATACCACTTAATTAGTGTGTACGGCACGCAGCAAGAAGACAAGAAGCAAAATACCTTTCAAATTACAATTCATTTTAAAAGCCTGTTGATTATCTTTTGTTTTTCCCCCTTGCTGGATGTTTTTCATCTTGTCTTTTGCCTGTCAATCACCGTACCTGGCTTCTGTCGCACCTGCTGAATTGTTTGAAACACTTGCAAACACTGTACAAAAATGAATGGAGCAAGTGCAAAAGCAAAACAAGCAAAACAGTGGTTGTTTCTTCAAATATTTAAAGGCAGAATGAGTAGGATTTTCCTTAAAATGAATGTATAGATAATACAAAAACATTCCCTCTTAATCACATCTCTATGGTGTGTGGTGTTCAGAGACCCTGCGCCCCCCACCTGTATTTTCTCTTCTCTTTTCATATAGCTGTGTCAATGACACTTCTAGCCTTTATGCGCTGGGTGTGCAGCCCCCAGCCGCAGTGCGCAGGGTGTAAGGACTCTGTAAAAACATACCGACTAGGCACCAGATTGTAAGCATTCATATCATAGGAAGCTAAAGAAATGGCAGATAAAAAAAATGCAAATATAGCGAGACAAAATGCCAAGTGAACAGTGCTTGTTCCAGGTTTCAGGACTGACCTAAATCAGGGGTGCCTGATTAAGGTACATAACATAAGTTGTGTACCTTTAGGCCACTTTTTGGTTTTCACTGTTATTGTATAACAGTGAACTATTTCCATCACAAAACACAAGCTCACAAACAAATTTCAAAACAAGCTGTTTTTATTATTCAGTCATGCCTGAACGTCTTTAGAAGGAAGATAGATTTTTAAATTTCCAGATTAATTTAAAGTGGAAAAATTCACATCCACATTTTCTTGTTAATGTAAGGCATTACTCAAATTATTTTCTCAAAATATCATGCTAACTTGAGCCTTGTTCAGGAAATGCATTCTTCAGTGGAATCTTCAGTTATTTATGATTATCACAAGATGTTCATTTTATTATTGGAAAGTAGTTCAGTTCTATTTCAGAGGTGTTTTTATTTCATGGCGGCATTTTTTATGACTTAATTTCATGAGAGACCTATTGACACTAATCTGTGCTCCCTCACCCGTCAACCAAACACATGCCCCTAGTCTCACCCGAATGTACGTGACTTACCTACTCTCTACCTACAAGATAACATTATTTTCCGAATTGGGAAAACGATTTAAGCACATCTGTTTAAGAGGCATGGGACTCAGTGACATTGTGCCAGACTGAGAAGATGATTATTAACCGTACAAATGTGGCCGGGTTGGGTCATTGGTAAAGCAGGCGCACATGTACTGAGAGGTTTACGCCTCAACGCAGAGGTCCAAGGTTCCGACCTGGGACAATTTACAGCATGTCTTCCCCTTCTCTCTCATCTTTCTGACAGATGTCCTGTCAAAAATTAAAGGCGGGAAAGCCCAAAAAATAATCTTAAATAAAAATAACCATACAAACAAATTATTGTCCACTTCACACAAGCAATTGGCATAGTATCTTGTGCATATTGCATAAAGACAAGTGTGCTTATAGGAACTGATTTTATTTGTCCTGCACATGACCTTGCACTTTATCTAAATATAAAGCAGCCCTCACAACCACTTGAGCTGCTTTAGTATCTAAAAAAGAAGTCCGCTTGCACAATAGCTTTTATTGATCTGTACAGGCTTGTTGAATAATTTCAGAGTTGGTTGGGTTTAGGACAGATTCTGAGCTGCTGCTGCTAAAGCACTGTTTGCTGTCTCTGACGCTCGCCTCCATTATCCACCACCCTGCAGGTACAAGCCATTTCTCTCTTAGGCGGCGCACTGCCACAGAAGCAGGTTGAATCTGTGATTGTTTCCAGCCAGGCTCTCTATGATGGACGACTAGCATGACTGTTTAATATGATGCCTACACACCACAGATACCTTTTAGAGCAGTGTGTGGATACACTCTTACTGCTTGGGCTGGTTTCCATCTGCCATTAAACTTAGTGATCGGTGGTGTACTGAGTAGGTTCAATTTAATGTTGGACGTTAAATTGACTGATATTGCAAGAGCTATGTACAGTATAGAAGATGTATACCCCACCCGAGCCCGATGGGACCCGACGGGCTGGGTTCGGACAGATATTTAGATATTATGTTCGGGTTTAGGTCAGGCTCGGTCACATCAGAGTGATTAGGCATTGAACATTTTAAATTTAGAACAGCTTATGTAGCCAATAGGCCTGTGTCACTTGATGCCAAGGTGCGTTTTTGTATATTAAATACATTTAAAATATTACCCGAACTTCCGTCTTCCTGTGTGCGGAAATTTGTTTTATGTGGCTGTGACAACAAAACACGTGCATATTAGGTTACATGTGGCAGCGCAATGATGGAACTCGTAAAAAAGAAGTTGGCCCTAGGACAGCCTTGAAGCCATCCTCCGTTGATGCAATCTTTTTTCTGCATTGGAACATGGATTAGCTTAAACTTTGATAGATGGATAATGTAGATAGATCCCGTGTTGCAGTTTAGTAGCCTATACAGTTTTTGAGGAAAATTGTAAAAGTGATTATCATTTCAATAAGCCGCTTTTGTGTTAACGTTAATTTTACTTTGCTGGGGACACTCACACTGATTTGGATTTCATTAAGAGACTGAATGTTTTGTATTTTGTTCTTTTAGCTTGGGCAATTTTTGGTAGGCCTATGTTAGTTTAATTCTAATTGGCTATATGATTGGACTAGTTGTGCGTTAATTTAACATTTCCGAATGCCTTTCTGCAGTTGCTTAATAAAAGCGGGCTTTTCCACACAAACAAACATACATGTGTCTTTAGTATGAGGGAAAAAAATGAGCTATATTGGTCTCGGGTCGGGTTTGGACACAAATATCTTAATGCCTGTCGGACACGGGCCGGGCTCAGACAGAAAAATGCGTCCGATCCACACTCTGGTACGGTAACTTACTGTATGGTATATGGTCACAAAACATGTCTACATTGGGAATGTGTCCGAGAATGGCTGTTAAGGCACTTTCAGCAGAACTGGCTGCAGCAGCCTTTGATGTCCCGGTTGCGAGTGTTGTCCTGCTGACACACATTTTAGTTGGGGTGCACTTTATTGGCTCGACGAATTGATCAATTGAGATAATTAGGGCACTATCTAAGGCCTTTTAGGTACATAGATGTGTGGCATTTTTGCTAAAAATCTGGAAAAAAACTAACTTTTACCTTTCCCTCTATTAAAAATGTTACCTCTGACGCATGAATTCCCTGTAGGCATTAGTGTTGTATCTTATAGGAAGAATCAGGCATTCTGCCACTGACTCATGTCATTACCGTTTCAACTGCAGCAACACAGTAATTAGCCGTGGGTCCAAGTGCCATGATGAACAGCCTTTAGTTAATTACATAAGATACTTGACCCGCATCGGCATCATGGTTTAAACCTTTGAATTAATTATTGGACAACTACATTTAAAACCTTCCTGATCCAATAAGCAAACTGACTGCCGCAATGACCATCATCCTTCATTTCGTTCATGCAAGACTTAGCAAACACATTTCATGCATCTCTGTTCATTGCTTCATGACTGGTTGCTCTATAACAAACATTAAATACCAATATTGAACTAGAGGAAATGGATTATGTGGCTGCCGTGGTAATAGTTATCATATTTTATAGTGTTCTACACCGCATAAACCAGACAATGGTTGCAAGTTTGAGGGGAGCTACATTATTTTGTCCATAATATTGTGGTATATAAGAATATTATGAATGTTTTAAGTCATTTTGTAATACATAAGAATTTTTTAAAATCAGTCAACAACAAACAAAAGCTCCATATGCTGAACATAAGAAGTAGTTCAGCCATCTGGTGGTTGAGTGTGAGCAAGATGGCCTGTCAGCCGTCTGATATTAATGGGTGTAATTTTGATGTGTATGTAATGTGGAAGTGCTGTGGTAAGAGCAGTGTGTCATGTATGGCTGTGGCTTCACTCAGCAAAGAGAACAACCCAAGAGCCCATAGTTATGCCTACAATTGTGGCATTAGGAGTTCTGGCTTGTACATCATTAGGGGAATAGCACAAGGGGTATTGGGGGCTTTCAGGACAGGTGTGGGGAGAGACAGTGAGATAGAGAGGGAAAGAGATTGACATGGGGATGAAAGCACACTAGCTATTTAACTACACAAAACACAGACACTGTCATACTAAAGCACAGACATGCAGTGCTCACCAAAGAGCACCCATGCAATAAAAACAAACATGTGTGTCCTGTATGTGTGTCTTGTGATTAAACTGATGGTGTCCCATTTGCTGCTGATTTATACCTGAAGTGTGTGCATGTTTGTGTATGAGTTCACCATGGATACATTAATAATAAAAAAGAACGGTCAAAAATGTCACTATGCTAATCTTTCAATATTGATGGACTCTTTTTTCCCACAATGCAGTGCTTATAGGAAACAGAGGAGGTAATCACAAAAAGAGAACATGTTGTCAGTATACAGTACATCACGTTAACTTTCTTACAATCTCTTGTAATAAAAGAAGATAAAGATAAAAACATTATTGTTTGTTCACACAGAAAATTGTCTTGCATCGTCTGCTCCAACAGTCAACAGATAACATTAAAAAGCCCTTGAGCAGTAGTGTGCATTGTAGGTATATAAAGCACAATCATGACACTTACTACTAGAAAAGAAGAATTCTATGAATAGAGCTTCTTAGAGAGTTCTTTTTTTTCTTTGTTTCTCCAGGGACTGTTATTGAGCACCACTTGTACCTCCCTTTAATTCCACCACAGGATGCGTCCTTGAGCAAGGCATTTAACTTCCTCAACTGCAGCTGCTCAGGGACTAGAGCAAAAACCTGTGATGGTACTGGGCAGCTGTCAGCGTGGTCCATTCTCAACAAAAGATAAAACAAATAAAGGTTAAAAAAAACACTCCCAAGATTAACTTAGTTCATTTTCTGTGTAATGCCTGTGGGTATTAGGGCTGTAACGATACACCAAACCCAGGGCTTGGTTTGTATCACGATTTTTGACACAAACCTTGATTTTTTTTAATTCTCAGTAAACGTAATGCAACTTTTTTTCTGCCACATGGCATTGCATTGTCATTGATTGCATTCTTTTGTAGCCTACCTTAAAATAATGTTTCCAAAATCTTTTCAGTGGCTTGTTAACTCATTGGAATGATACAGAAGACTAATGGTAACAGTAACGGGCAATTCTGCTCCCAACCTGTAGGGGAAATGAAGAGGAAAAGTGCTTTGTTGCCTACTATAAAGATGCAGGTCGACAAGTAGCTAATGCTAATGTAATTCTTGGTGGGTAACATAAGATTACGACACCGTTCAACACGCTCAGTTATTTTTAATATGATTGTTTTGACCACGATTAACAACTCTGGGCTAACCCACAAATTCATCAGTAACGTT
>NC_045735.1:25641335-25642452 GCF_008692095.1 Etheostoma spectabile | reverse complement strand
ATAGACGACTAATCTAATGGTAATTTAGCTAGATAGCTCCCCCCTGTCTTCTGCCTCAGTCTCCCAGCGCTGAAAGGCTTCAGTCAGGATGAGAGCTGACAACAGCCCCGGGGAAACATCCACAGTCACCCCCCAGCCAGCTAGCAGCCATCCCGGTCAGCACTTAACTCCGATGCTAAGGACGCTAACGGCAGTTTACTGAACCGTTGGGAAACAGACCCAGACACCCGAGTCAGAACCGCAGCCATTTGTAATGTTACACCTCCGTTAACGCTAACCAGTTCTCACTCCACGACACAGGTTTGTGTAGCTGATTTTGGTTTTATTTTGCATAACCTTACAGCCCTAGTGGGTATTAATTTCCTTGAAAGGCAAAGGGCTGAGGTCACTATAGTTTTTCCACTGGAACATGACTTGTTGAAGGGTAACTGAGACATATCTGGAATTTCTGCAAGTTCACTTTCTACAAGGGACAACGTTTCCACCAGCAGCCTAATGTGAGGTTAAAATCTCCTTGAGCAATACTGAACCACCTGTCTGCGTACCATTTGTAAGCCCTGAATAAGACCATTAACTAAATGCTTGCACAAATAGTGGATGATTATAAGGAAACATATCCTGTATAGGCTGTCAATTATCCCACTTACATTAGCTCTCTATATGTTCCCTCACGAGCAACAATGAATTCATGAATAACAGTCAATAGAATGACGGCCCATTAGCTTTTGGGCGCCACATTTGTGAACTAAAACTAAACACAGACATAAAAGACCAATGTAACCAATGCACCTTTGCAGTTTGATCCTGTTTAACCAGAAGTGCCAGCCATTAGGATCGCGAGGGACATAGATTTTGATATCAAGTTTGTTTCGCTCCAATGTGTATTGCCAACTGGGAGCCGTATCTATGTCTGTCGAGGAACTGGTTTTCAGGCTACACTGCCTGTCTGCTTATGACTTGTGTTTCTGCTTCTCTCTCTGCCTCCCTTTCTGTTGCCCTTAGTGTTGCAGTGCTGTACAGTATGATTGAGCGTGTATATCCCCCTGGAGCATTCTGTGGGTCTAAGTTATTTAGTACAGAGTGTGAAGGGCTTCATATTCAGTAACACACACACACA
>NC_045735.1:25636971-25641325 GCF_008692095.1 Etheostoma spectabile | reverse complement strand
CACACACACACAGGTTAGGGTCAAACACATGCACTTGTGTACGTACATACAATAACACACTAAGTAACAGAATATGTAGTGTAGCACTGGGGCACATTATAAGTAGTAGACACTTGAGAGGAGATAGATAGCTAGACGAGCATTTGTTCCACATCCATTCATCTTTGATGTCCTTTCACTCTTATTCTTTCTTCCTTTTTATTTCTCCTCTTACGCTTCATGAAATAACACTGATTTCTGGCTCTCCACAGGCCACTTGTGGGGTTACCCTGCCTGTGTAATTTAGCAGGGTACTCCAGGAAATTCAAAACACTGTACCAATCAGACACAATTATAGGTGTGATGTCAAGAACTCATTATAGTTGATTGTGCTTTTTGTTTATTGAATGCTTAAATGCATACACATTACGCAGTAAAAGGTACCTGGACTATAGAAGTTATTAGCAATGTGTTATTAAAGACTGATTTTGATTATGAAGTAATATGCCCTATGTAAGGGCTTAATAGGTTTATGTTTTTTACATTGTGTGTGTTAACTAACCTGATGAGTCCGGTGGTTTGTTACACAGAATCACCTGAGAGGCGTCTGCCATATCCACCAAATGCACTTGTAGTTGAACCTTGATATGATGGGTTTTTGTGTAATATGTGATGTGTAGTTATTTCATTGTCAGTAAAATAACTGTTAACTTAAGTTTAATTAACTACCAATTTACCATTTATTACTGATGGTTATTTTAATTGTTGCCATGTACTCTACATGCTGTATTTTAAGAAACAAAGTTGGTGTTGGAAGATTTAAAAGAGTCCTAGCTTTACACAATAGATACACATTAACAATTAATAATATCTGCTATTTAAAAAAAAGTGATCAAGGATCACACAAAATTAATAAAGCTGGTGGCAAAGTGGAAGAATTTAGAGGTATTATTTGTCAGGTTTGTAAAATAATAAATTACATGCTATTATGAGGGGAACTTTGGACAGCAAGGCTTTTTAGGTGCAACACAAGGAAAAGGTTAACAATTGGTAAACATAAAAATGTACTCATTTCTATTAACACCATCTAATTTTATTTTATTCAATGTTAGAAGTGGAGTGGGACATTATGTAAAGGCTTGGCAGAGTTGGGTTTATTATTATAAATCAAAATAAAAACAATGAATCATGAAAAAAGAATGAGCTAGCAAAGGAAATGCTCTTGTTATCCTGCTCCTAGCGTCTTTGCCTCTGTCTAGTCTACTTTTGTTTCCTCTCACACTCCTCGTGTGCGGTAGGTGTCATAAATTATCTGTTCTTGCAGACTGTATGAAGACAGAGCTGGGATTAATGGGATCATATGTTGCACATACTGACATGACAATCTATGCTCATAACTACATGACTGATGGGGGACGTGCAATATGATGAAAACGATTTCCAAGACAATGTTGGCAGACCAGAGGTTGCAGTTATTCGTCTACTAAGAGCAACACTGGCAGTGTTTAAGTAGCCTGAGGCCACTGCTCACTTTGACACTGAGATTATTGAAGCCTGGACTTTTTAACTTGCAATTAACACAAATATCTGAGTTCATCATTTAATTAGAACTTCAAATTACCATCCTTTAGGGATGAAGCCACTTTACTCTTCTGTCATGATAATGTGTAGCCATTTTTATATAACTAAACCCCTCCCTAACTTCCAAAACAGCCTGCTGATTTTTTTTATTTCTGGTTGTCAAAATTTGTTAAATATTGTATGGCCGGGCTCACATGAGACCATCCTCAACTAGGCTTTTTTTCTGTCCCACTGTCATCCTTTTTATTTCTTCTCTTACGCTTCATGAAATAACACTGATTTCTGCCTCTCCACAGGCCACTTGTGGGGTTACCCTGCCTGTGTAATTTAGCAGGGTACTCCAGGAAATTCAAAACACTGTACCAATCAGACACAATTATAGGTGTGATGTCAAGAACTCATTATAGTTGATTGTGCTTTTTGTTTATTGAATGCTTAAGTGCATACACATTACGCAGTAAAAGGTACCTGGACTATAGAAGTTATTAGCAATGTGTTATTAAAGACTGATTTTGATTATGAAGTATTATGCCCTATGTAAGGGCTTAATATGTTTATGTTTTTTACATTGTGTGTGTTAACTAACCTGACGAATCCGATGTTTTGTTATTTTTTCAGTTTTTATTGCGACTTTGCTCCTGATCTCACAGTATCAATGTACTACTGCTTTAAGTCTCGCTTTCCCTTTAAGGCTGATGTTACGATACATCATTCATGTTTTACTTTATTTTCTGAAATTTCTCAGATGCTGAGTTCCAACACTGTCAATGGACTTTTCACAGCAGACATGTTGACATGTCATAGTAGTTAAAGCACAGGTGTATTCAAAACCATTAATGATGGCTGCATTCCACTTAGGAGAGACCCTGGTATTGTGCATGCTTACTGGGACACTTGATGGAATTGAGTCATCGTTGAGGTTATCACTATGAGCTCTGCTTTTCCTACCATGACAAGTCAAAATGTCTGCTGTGGAAAATGTCCATGGGAGTTTTAGACCTGTTAATTATTCTCCATCTGAATGTGTGTATGTCAACTATGCAGACTACCCAGACCTTTTTTACAACAAAAAGGTCTGGGGCTCTTCCCTTTTGCTTCCAACACTTACAAACATGCAAATCAAGTTAATTTGAGACTTTAAGGAATAATTATGAGTGTGTTTGTACAGGAGTCAACCCTCCGTTAAGACTTCCGTGCTTTCTGCCAGATGCATGCTGAGTAAGACTCGAGTTATTGCATGATCCTGAGTAGTTGGTGTGGGAGATTATTGATTGATATGTTGATTTTATCGATATAGAAGACAACAAAATAATGAAAGGGATAACATGCAAAGTGTAAACACGTATTTCCAACATGGTCCCTAAAATCATAGGATTTATTGATTATTCCCCAAACAAAGTAAACTGATAAATTATATTTTCCAAATAATTTAAGTTTGTAGCTGATTTGACAATGACCAGTGTATATTCTAAAGCATTTCTTCTTCATAAAACTTTGAATTGCAGCTGTGTTTGAAAGGCTCTGTCACCCTAAATAAACAAGCAAAATGTGCCCGAAAGAAATGTTCCCATGTTGTTTGTTTAATTATTTTCTTTGAATGAACAACGTGTACCTCCAGACAAAAACCTATATTTAGTATATTATAATTAACATATAAAATAATTTCAGCCAATTTGTTTTTATTTATTTTGGGGGTTTAGGATGCAAATGAGCGTTTGCCCCCTGATTTATGCATCAGACTATATTACACATGACTGTAGGGCAACTTAACATTTAAACAACAATAGACTAGCACAAATAAACCAAATTGCCTCAACTGCAACTAACTAGGATTAATTAAAGAAAACCACAAACAAGGTCTTGGTTTTATACTCGCAAACGAGCCCCCAACTTGTTACGACCCGCTCACAGGCCACACCAAAAGACGGAGATGCACAGCAACGTAACAATAACAAAGTGACATTTATTAAATAATGATGCAAACAAGAGCACGATGAGGTGTGAATGTCAGTATCAGTGATGAATAAAGGTGGATGGATGTAATGGAGAATGTGAGGTAGTTAACAAAGGGAAAACTCAAACAGAGAGAAAACATGTTGGTGCGCCGTCGGGAGAATGCGGCCGCCCGGTCCCTGGGCAGGCGGGGTTAAATAGTCTGGGAGGACCGGCTGGGTGATCACACTCATCTCATTATCGCCTCCGCTACACCTGCAAGTTAACAAGACAAATCACAGTACACGTGTAGGACAGGCCCAGGGCCGTCACACCACTAAACATGACATCATTGTTATATCTAGTGTTTGTGTGTATGCAGTAGTTATTACATAGTTGTGAGGAATAGTTTCAGTTTTCTCACATTGCCACAGGGTTATCTCCCCCAGCAACTGTACCCTCCTGATTTAAACCACGTAGCTGTGGGGTAGCCTTCTTCCTCCTTCCCAGACATTGTGGTGGTTCTCACACTAACATCTTTCACCTGTTGGGGTCTTCACTACTGACCCATAGCTGGGCCTATTTATCCATAGAACATCTTTCACCCATGGAACAACAAGGGACCAGTTTGCTGTGTACCGGCTGAGGAGGTTTATACACTCGGCTCCTCTTTCCGCCCCTGAAAACAAAAGGCTGTCCGGTGGCAGTAGCTGGAAACAGAGAGTGGCGAGCAGAAGTAACATGTAGCATGTAGCATGCAGCACGCACTACAAGCACTACTACTCCACTACTACACTGAAGCATCACGCGCCCTGCGAGCAAACACACACACAGACCCTCACACACACACACACACACACAC
>NC_045735.1:25636315-25636961 GCF_008692095.1 Etheostoma spectabile | reverse complement strand
ACACACACACACACACACATACCCATACACACACACCAACCCCCACACACACACACACACACGCACATACACACAGACACAAGCAGACCCACACGCACGCACACACACACATATTACCTACTCACACACAGACAGACAACCCCTCCCCACACACAGACAGATACACAGACAGACCCAGCCACAAACACACATACAGACAGACAACCGACATACCCACACACAGACAGACAGACAGACACACAGACAGACCCAGCCACAAACACACATACAGACAGATAGACATACCCACACACAGACAGACAGACACACAGAATGACCCAACCACAAACACACATACAGACAGATAGACATATCCACACACAGACAGACCCACACAGACAGACTGACAGACCTACTCAGACAGACAGACAGACAGAAAAGTACTATACAAGTGCAAATGCATTTCTCTTCCTCAGCCAGGCAGAAGCTTTTTGTACCACTTCTTCTTCTTTGGCTTTGGCTGGCTCTGAAGATCTACCAGCTGGGACCTCAAGGTGCTCTCACTCCTCTCCCACTCCTGCTCTTTTTCCTGCTGAGTTAGCTTCAGGCTTGCTGTGGCCTGTAGGAGGGATGCCTTGTCCTCCTTCCACTGGTTGAGATTACTCTC
>NC_045735.1:25636156-25636305 GCF_008692095.1 Etheostoma spectabile | reverse complement strand
TCAGTCTTCTTCAGAGCAGCCAGGAGGCAGTCACTCGCAAAGCTTTGCTAGTCATTGTGATCCACTCTTGATTTGTCGGTCTCCTCTAGCAGGGAGGTTTTCTCCTGCTGCCATAAGACACGCTCACTCTCCAGCTGATGTTCATACTT
>NC_045735.1:25636040-25636146 GCF_008692095.1 Etheostoma spectabile | reverse complement strand
GCAGCCATGAGGTTCTTGTTGTTTTTGTCCTGCATCTCCATCTGGGACCCATGGGAAGCCTGGGATCTTTCCAGAATCTCCTTTGCCTCCTCGTCCTGTTTTAGGA
>NC_045735.1:25625817-25636030 GCF_008692095.1 Etheostoma spectabile | reverse complement strand
CATCTTGCTCAATTTATCCTTTAGCTCCTGAGCTTGAGCCCTCTCAATCTCCAGATGCCTCTCCGTCACGTTGGTGGTCTTACCTACCATGAGCATCTGTCTCTCTTTTCGAATCGCCATCTTCTGAGTCTCCACATTATTTTTAAGGGCCTCCTTCTCTCCCTTCATCTGCTTTAATTTGACTTTCAGGTCTTCAGTAATGAAGTACTGCACGTCGAGATCTTTTTGGGCTTTTCGCAGCCTGTTGCTGGTTTTGACCAGCTGGGATCTCAGATACTCTGTTTCCCCTGGTGGGGAGTGGGCACGTTGAGCCAGATTCTCATCCAGCTGGGCTCTCTGGGAAGCCTGGGATCTTTCCAGTATCTCCTCTGCCTCCTTCTCCTGTTCTCTGAGAGTTTTATCCATCTTGTTCAATTTTTCCTTTAGCTCTTGAGCTTGAGCCCTCTCAATCTCCAGAAAGCTCTCCAACCTCACGTTGGTGGTCTTCGCTTCTGCGAGCATCTGTCTCTCTTTACGAAGCTCAATCTTCCTAGTCTCCACATTATTTTTGAGGGCCTCCTTCTCTCCCTTTATCTGCTCCGATTCGACTTTCAGGTCTTCAGTAATGTAGTACTGCAGGTCCAGATCTTTTGGGGCTTTTCGCAGCCTGTTGCTGATTTTTCCAAGCTGGGATTTCAGACACTCTGTTTCCCTGGGTGGGGAGGGGACACGTTCAGCTAGCTGAATTTTCAAGTCACACATCTCCCTCTGCATCCGCTCTTTCTCATGGCCCCAACTGCTACCTTCTCTCCGTTGTTGGAGCTGATCGAGGAGATTGGCCAGCAAGTCCTCTCGGATGATCAGGTGAACTCTTCCCTCAGATTCACACTGGGTAAGCGTCGCCTCGCTGTCCTTCATCTCACACCGTACTTGTTCTTCAAGTAAACTGAGATAGAAATTGATTTGCGGGTGAATCTCTCTGGAGTTGACTTCCATGTTTTCCAGTGTTTTTTTCTCCTGTTGCAATGTGCACCTTTTGGATTGTCACAGTCAAATGACTCTCTGATACAAACTGCTGTCTGAGTGAATGTGTGTCAGAACAAAAGTTGGATCCCAGTATTCATTGTGTTGTTATGACAACAACAACAACATGTGTTCTTATGTTTTCGATCCAAATGGTAATTGATTCTATTCCATTCTATTTTGGATTCTATGGTTGCTATTGTATACCAGTGTGTTTATGTTTGAATAGACAGTGTGAATGTAATGATTTCTGATGATTCCTAAAGTATGGTAGAAAGAACACTTCACTTCTCTAACTCCATTTACCATGTACGCTCAGCAACTACCTATTATTTATGTAAGATGTGCATTTACCACAATAAGACATTATTTTTAAACTTCTATTTAACTGTCCAATACTTTTCATGGATTTGAAAAGCCGTTTATCCCCTGCTCGTGTTAATCTTGTAAATGTTAAAAGTTGTTGTAAAGGAAGCATAATATGAAGCCATCCCAATCCCTTACTGCTGCAACAGTGAGAATTTCCCCATTGTGGGAATAAAGGGCTTTTCACACGGCAAGCCACACATCGCCTGCCTAATCTCATGGATCTGCCGCAGTATCCCGCTCGTCATGTGAAGGACATTTCACAAACATGTCATTTCACTGAGTGGCGTGACATGTTTTCAGTTTTTAGCTATTTCTTTTTCTATTCTGTTGTATATGTTATAAGGTTAGATATGTAAATATGTACATACAGTATACAAATAGATTTTTTAATGATCATGTTTACGTTCTCCTTTGTTGAATTCATTGTTTTTGCTCATGTCTAGACATTTCAAACCGACAGACGTCTTTGAACTCAATGCAAACATTCACCCAAGAAGTTTACATATCACATGCATATTCATTTTCTGCAGCTTCTGACAGTCACTCAAACCTCCTTGAACATTGGTCACACATCACTTATTTCCATCTACAAGTTGCTTTTGTGCCAGTTCTGAGACTCCCAATGCAACAGAACATGAATATATGCAAATGTCTGAGTCTCATTATGCATCTGACTTGCCTTTGGTTCAATCTGTCAGTTTAAATATCCCATTTGCAATTGAATTACACAACGTTTGATGTGTGATTGACGGTTTTGATATTTGAATTGTGTAAACTATTGCTCTGACAGACAAGTCAAACAGTTGTCAGACCATCCTGGTCTGTCAGTTGTTGATCCGACTCATCTTGCCCCGAGCAGAGACCTCTTATTCAAGTTGTGTGACAGGAGTTGTTACTGGATGTGGAGTGGTTGATTTTGGTTTTAGTTGATTGGGTTGAATAAATAATAAAATAAGGATTAATACCAGACTGGTGTCATGGGATGTAGAGCATATTGATGTTGTTGACTGGCATCCAACATGATTAATATCTAAGGTCAGCCTTGGTGTCATATAGTTAGTCAGGGAGCCATTACCCCCATCAGTATGTGTGCTGTGAGGATGTTGATGTGAGGCCTTCTACGCCTTTGGAACCTGTGCTGATCTGAACGCCTACCTGTAATTAAACATGGCCGCTATAGCTAACTACCCATTATTATCGAGATGTCCATTAGCACTTGACATGACATGGGGTTGTTTATTATTAATAACTGGGGATATTGAATTTTCTAGATATCATTTTAGGGGTGCTGCATGTCAACTTTAATGCAGTATTTCACATTACTGACCATCAAAAGACATAAAAATTACAATTACACAAGTCAAGAAGATGACATAACGTTTTTCGCATGGATATAAAAGGTTATACATTAAAGAGTTTTTCCAAAGGCCAGTCTTTTAATTATGTGCCTCGTGGAGTTGTTGAATAATGTAATGTAGAATTCATAAAAATGTCACTGGTTTGTGTAGACATGATTTATACCTGTAACCAAAATGAACCACATGAAGAACTCTGATGATGATGTGAAAAGAAGAAGAGGGATTTGACATTTGCGCACAATTTGATACAGTTTGTCATATCATATAGCATATATATATTTGCATTTACATTATATATATATATATATAGTATGTGTTACAGCTCCAAGAATGCATCATAACTTGCAGCAAAAACTTGTAGGTGTCATTTAGTGCAGATGTTGGATCCCTACTGTATAAACCTTGCTCACAGGTAATTTTCATCTAATATAGAGATGCAAATATATACTGTGTACATTTCACATTTGGTAACACACAACACAACAAAGGGAGCAGTGGGTTGAGATTTGAGAACAAGATTGAGGAAAAGTGGTTGTGGAGTATCTGTTTTCCTCCACACGCTGTAAAGGTCATTTGTCAACTATGACACTGATACTTAACAACAGTCTGTGCTGCAAGACTGCCGGTGTCACCCTGTGGCTTTTATAAAAATGGGATTTAACCAAAAATGGATTGTGTGTCTGTGCGCGCACACAAGCAAATTGCTGTGTTTCTATTGAACAAGCATTGGACCAGCCAGTGGAGAAACACATATTAATATTTTGTCACAAAGAAGAATTGCCATGCCATCCTTGAAGTGTAATGTGTTGTTTTATTCCAAGCCAAAAACCTCCTTTATCAGTCCTTCCAATATTTTCCAATTTTTCAGCTGGAAGAAGGAATGCAATGTCAACCAATCCCCCATATTATTCCCACATAATAATTGCCATCTCTAACCCATTTATCTGAGTCTTTTGCATATTGTTCCAGTTCTTTATTTATGACACAGGCTGCACTGAAACATTCATTTTAAAGATGTATTTTGTCTCTCACTGCAACTAATTACATGTTTTGAGTATTGTGAGTTCTTTAAAGCTGTAATTATTATTTTTGCTACTAGGGGGAAGACAAAATATAAAAACAAACCGTGGCAATGGCTTAACAGTTGCTTACTTACACATGTTGGATCTGTAAGTAACATGATCACATTTCCATTTAAAACGAGCAACAGATATGAACAACACAGCTTCAGATATATTGTCTTCATTCACTTTGTTCTTAGACACCTGCACCATATTGAAGTAAAATAAAATCTCTAAAGTCAGCGACTCCTTTAGAATAAAGAAATTCCAGTATACCATCTGTGTTATACTGGATACTACATCTAACACCTATGATTGCACTGCAGTCTGCTTTTCTCTGATTTCATCACACCATCTCAGCCTGCGCTGTCTTTTTTGTGATCAAAAAACAACAAAAGAAGAGTTACCATAGCCGGCATTTTATTTCACGAGCCCCGCCTACTCAAGATTCAGGGGAAGCATATTCTGAAAATGCAATGGGTACAACTCTATGCAGTATGATTGCCTATCTGTCTACCTATGCATGCCAATTCACAGTAAAAGTAAGATCTCCTATTGTTATCTCCACTCCTCCACAATCCAGTATCTGCAGTGGGACTTTAAAGACGTTGATTCAAGCGCTCAGGAAGAATCATCACAGTTATAATGTCATGGGATTTCTGTCCAATATGTTAGTGTCATGAGAACTAAAACTGTCGATAAATACTACAGCAGTGGCCAATCCAAATCTAGCATTTAACATTTAGTTTTGCAAATGTGCCAGACAGATAACCATAGAACCAAACCTGCCTTCAAGAAAATAAATGAAATGGCCATGTAAATTGGTGTTTAGACCTGAGGCATGAAGGAAGGGAGTTAAGAGAGTGAGAGACTAAAGAGTCCAGCGAGTGAGAGAGCGAAGGAGATCTAGACACTTAAATTAAGTTGTGTCCACATATCCGTACCATAGAAAAATTTCAGTAAAAAAAGTTAAAATATCAGGGAGTTGGTGCTCTGTTGGTCTGCAACTCACATAGTTGGTGCGTGTAAACTCTATACTAGCGCAGATTAGAAATGTATAGAAGAAATATTTATGCCTGCGATACCAATACTTCACAATTTTCTGCTTATTCTTAAAAGCCCTCACTTCTCACTCTCTGCACCACTTGCGCATTTGTGTTTTTTCGGTCTTCATAGATTGTTTGACTTCCTTGACACAATCTACTGCATGTTTTAAAGGGGCAGTATGCATTTTAGCTGTTCTGCTAAAAAGTCAAGTAGCAATACAGTATTAGAGATATAGATCGATCTGTGTTTGTGTGTCTGAGATCAGAAGCTAAACTCCAATTAATATAATAAACTAAGGAGTTTTGGAAAAATGAGAGAAATCATCCTACTAAATCTTAATCTTATCCTGTATGGAGTGTATTGGAATTTGTGTTAAACATGAATGAGCTGATCTCACTGAAGAGCCGTTAGTGTTTGGATTGCATTGACTACCAATCTAAAGCCTGCCAAGGCTTTTTCATCTACTCAATGGTGATTGAGCCGGTGGAGGCTGCGGCTACATTTAATATCTGAGGTACCATTGACATAGATTTACCTTAGTATTTTTTCAAGGGTATCGAAACAGCTTTGTGAATGTTTTTTTTTCACTTTCAATTGAAGTAAATGATAGTTTGTTTGTAGAGGCAGTAAAGCTTTCATCTAGTTGAGGCTTTCAACTAGTAGAAGCAGTAAAGCGATCTAGTTGAATCTTTCCTGTGCCGCTGTACTAAAACATGCACTCTGGGCTATCAGTTGTTGGTTATAGGAAAGCATTTTACATTGTTTTAAACATGCTGCCCTAGAGTCAGGCTAATTGAACAATAAAGCACAGTAATCCCCCTGTGTGCACAACAATACAAGCTGCAAGGAATTTTCAGTACTCAATTAATTTCGGAACAGGCCTCTCATTTGATGCTGTTTTTCTCCTATTCTGAGAACCTTGGGGGAAGACTTTTGACAGCTGTTATTTGCATAGTTTTCCTAGGAAAGGTCTGTGAAATGATCTTGATGTGTTGACAATCGGATCCAACTGTTCCCCAGGGCTCTCCTGAGCAATAACTCAGTAAGGTAGTTTAAGTACCCACAGGATGTGTCTTATTGCCTATCACAGCCAGTGAGCCACCAAATGTTACCAACTAAATAAATGGTATGACATTGGCATAAACTCTTATTTCACAATGAATTCACATTGCTGGACTTAAGGATTTGATTAAATTTTGCAATGCTGGGCCATTAATCCTAAATTAATTTCCAATGCCAAATCTGTAATACTAAAAATCAGTATAGTTTTATTTTATTTCTTTTAGTTTAATAAGTTCAGTAAAGTCTGTAGGAATCTTTTCAGGGTGTGAGGCGTGTTACAGACATTATGGAATGATAATCATTGACTCGCTCTGTTGCCACTGGCTCATATGGTTACACTTACGTACAAACACTTCCCTGCGAGTTGCTTAGAAAGGGCAGAGTCCCTCCCTCTTCTGATGTCATATCAAAAAAAAATATTATATATTATTACTCACAGCAGATATTATCAGGGACTAGATCTATTCTCTGATGAAGTATTTGATCCATGAACTGTATTTTATGCATTCTACCATTAATGGACTTGATTGACAGCCTGCTTAAAGGAAAACTCTGGTTGATTTTCAACACGTAGCCCTGTTGTTTGTAGATTTGGCGTGCTGTCAGTAGCAAAAAAAACTAACACAATCGGTGCTGCCTACACTGTGTTATCTTCCTGCTAGCGTTAGCACCCAACAGGCTCAAATAGGGCAAGTTTTAAACGTGTTTTTTGCTTCTAAACATGTTCAAAATGTCATTAAAAGTTCCTACCCGTGTGCAGTGAATCTCACTGCTGTAGATGTGAAAGAAATGCATGAAGTTTGGATAATTCAACTGTATTTAGTACCGGTGTTGTTACTGCAAGGAGTGTTTTGGGACCGTCTACAAACTACAACACTGAAAAGAGATACAAACATATTTTCAAAAATAACCATATGCTTATTTTTTTAAACTACGTGCTGTAGTACAACTAGCAGGAGACAAGTTATAATTGACGTAAGTTTGGAGACACAATCTTATTTAATCATTAAATTGATAGCCTTTATATTTTTGTTTTATCTCTTTTTGGTGTTGGTCCCTAAGCTCTCTAACTGCCGTCTCAAGACAGGAACTACACTGAATTAGCACAATTCTTATGCATTTCTTTCACATCACAGCAGACAGATTCACTGTATTCACTTGGAAGGAATCACTGCACATGGTTAGGCACTTTTAATGAAGTTTGAACATGTTATGAGGCTAAAAACATGTTTAAAACTTGCCCTGTTTAAGCCTGTTGGGTGCTAATTCTAGCAGGATGATAACACGGTGTAGGCAGCACCGATTGTTTTAATTTTTTCTCTACTGACAGCACTCCAAATTTACAAACAACAGAGCTACGTGTTGGAATTGAACGAATTCTCCTTTTAATAAAATTATGATGAAATTCTTTTATTAGGAATAACCCCTTGAGATGTAGCATCTCGTTTTCAAGGGGGTCCTTTTAAAGGCAAGACAATACAGTACGTTCACATTTAATTAGTTTAACAAAACAACTTGAGGGGACCTAAAAATAACATACATCACAATCACACACACATACTGACAGACAAAACCTCTCCATCACACCAAAACCACTCATATACTCCCCATTCCAACCATTAAATATCAAACGATAAACAGTTAAGGTCATTAATATAGACAGTTGAGAAAATAATTAAGAAAATAACAAATAAGAAGAAAAAAATAAAATAACAAATACAAAACAAAAAAAAAACTAGAACTGCAATCAGTTATGTCCAAGCCTCATTGCGCCAGTTGCCCCGACTTTAAGCGTTTTTGTATGTCAGATAAATGATATTGCGGCTACATTGGCACCTCTCCTGGCTATGTGCCTGTACAAAAATAGAAGCCCTAGTCTATTGAGTCTGGCTGTGCTAAGCTTGCTGTCTGCCATCTTCACAGGTGGACTGTCTGACATTTGGATGCTTTGTCCTCCATGCATCTAACAAATCAAATTGGCTCACTATATTTGGAAGGATGAGTCTAAAGAGACTCTTTGTTTGTCCCGTCCAAGGTAATGTTCTCATACAGTTCTTGTTTCCTCCCAGTGCAATACTGTCACTCTGGTTGCAATGACCTATAGTTACTGGCCTCTCTCAACTTCTTTAAGAAACTGTCTATTCTCAAACAAACAGTGACAACAGAGAAGACACTGTCCTCTGTGTCTGTTTACTAAAACCACCCACTCGTTGGCTAGTTTTAATAAAGACTAATTAAAGCAAAGCCTTACCTTAATGAAAAGAGAACAGGACTTGTATTAATCAAGCAACTAAAAATACCATGACTAGGCAAAACGTTTTACTGTTTACACACTCATGGGTCGTATTGTGGAATAAATGATGGCGTGTTGTGGTTTTTCTTAGTCTTTATTGTGTTCAATCAACACATTCAAAAGACTGCCTGACTGAACCACACATCATTTGATGCAATATAAATTAAACAAAATCCAGAAGTGTTAGATTGTGACATTGTACTGTAATTGCTCAAACCTTTTATTACTTAAACTGATAAAAATGACATGCAATTCCTTATCTTTTTTTGCATTTTAATCCTTAGATGCCTTATTGAAAATAGTGACACGAAGTACAAAGCGCATGATCTGATACCAGTGTTAAATTTAGAAACAGCGCTCAACCATAAGTTTCCCTACTGCCTTGGTCCCATTTGGACCACTATCAAGTATATTTCCCCCTATTGGTCAACCACTCTTTCTAAAATAAATAAAAGAAAAGGAAAATATACTTTATACAATTTTCCGCCTGTGTCAATGAGAGGCTGCTGTCACATTGATTTACTCAGATAAAACAATGAAACAGGAGATTGAGTAGAATAAAAAAGTAAAGCCAAAAAATGACACATCAACATCACTCAATAACATTTAACAGAAGAGCAGATACTGAGAAGGAATAACTCAAAAAGAAGAGAAGTACAGGGCACAGAGGACATCGTGCTTTAGAGTATGAATCTAGAAAACAAAGCCAAAAACAGCCGTATTTATACATAACTGACACACATATGACAGGTTGTCATAGCCTGCCTGCGCCCTAGCAGTAAGAAAGACATTACAAGTTAAAAGCTTGGAAGACATGCATGTGCTAAGAGCTTGAAAGAATTTTATTTGTACTCAACATACACACTAGGACAATGGAGGCTTTAAAGGTTGGAGAAGCAGCTCGTAAAGTTACTAGTTTGAGCTCTGTAATGCCAGCAAAAATCTGGATACCTGAAGTGAAAGAGCAATGCTTGCCAATCCCAAATTGCCAACGCTGTGGTGGTCTTAAGAAGAAAAATAAAAAGTAACACAATCCCCGATCTCCTGGGTAAAAGTCCTGTGTTTTACCCATTCACCACCCAGGTCAACCTTCCTATGGGGATTTTCACGCTTACAAACTACTTACTACAGCATAAATTCAAACGTCATCGCAAAGTAATGTAACTCAATGGAGGCCAGACTTCATTGATATACATGTTAAAAAGCAAGTATATCTCGATAAGTAAGTGTGCGTCTTGATAACACACCAGTAATGGAATACGAATTGGCGTGTCATACACCATTTTATTTGAGATCAGTCTGCATGTATAGAGGTGTTCTCCACGGAGAACAGGCATCAGCGGCCGCAGGTTCACTTCTGATTAGATATTGTATAATCGATCCCTTTATTTTTATACACTCACCTAAAGGATTATTAGGAACACCTGTTCAATTTCTCATCAATGCAATTATCTAATCAACCAATCACATGGCAGTTGCATTTAGGGGTGAGATCCTGGTCAAGACAATCTCCTGAACTCCAAACTGAATGTCAGAATGGGAAAGAAAGGGGATTTAATTTTGAGCATGGCAAGGTTGTTGGTGCCAGACGGGCTGGTCTGAGTATTTCACAATCTGCTCAGTTACTGGGATTCTCAAGCACAACCATTTCTAGGGTTTACAAAAAATGGTGTGAAAAGGAAAATACATCCAGTATGCGGCAGTCCTGTGGGCGAAAATGCCTTGTTGATGCTAGTGGTCAGAGGAGAATGGGCCGACTGATTCAAGCTGATAGAAGAGCAACTTTGACTGAAATAACCACTCGTTACAACCGAGGTGCAGCAAAGCATTTGTGAAGCCACAACACGCACAACCTTGAGGCAGATGAGGCTACAACAGCAGAGGACCCCCCCGGGGACCTCTCATATCCACTACAAATAGGAAAAAGAGGCTACAATTTGCAAGAGCTCACCCAAAATTGGACAGTTGAGGTCTGGAAAAATGTTGCCTGGTCTGATGAGTCTCTGTTTCTGTTGAGACAT
>NC_045735.1:25625364-25625807 GCF_008692095.1 Etheostoma spectabile | reverse complement strand
GAGTCAGAATTTGGCGTAAACCGAATGAGAACATGGATCCATCATGCCTAGTTACCACTGTGCAGGCTGGTGGTGGTGGTGTAATGGTGTGGGCGAGGTTTTCTTGGCACACTTTAGGCCCCTTAGTGCCAATTGGGCATCGTTTAAATGCCACGGCTACTACATTGTTTCTGACCATCCATCCTTTTATGGCCACCATGTACCCATCCTCTGATGGCTACTCCAGCAGAGATGCACCATGCAAAGCTCGAATCATTTCAAATTGGTTTCTTGAACATGACAATGAATTCACTGTACCAAAAGGGCCCCCCAGTCACCAGATCTCAACCCAATAGAGCATCTTGGGGATGTGGTGGAGCGGGAGCTATGTGCCCTGGATGTGCATCCCACAAATCTCCAACAACTGCAAGATGCTATCCTATCAATATGGGCCAACATTTCTA
>NC_045735.1:25602663-25625354 GCF_008692095.1 Etheostoma spectabile | reverse complement strand
TCAGCACCTTGTTGAATCAATGCCACGTAGAATTAAGGCAGTTCTCAAGGTAAAAAGGGGTCAAACACACTATTAGTATGGTGTTCCTAATAATCCTATAGGTGAGTTTTTTTTATATATATACACTACCATTCAAAAGTTTGGGGTCACATTGAAATGTCCTTACTTTTGAAGGAAAAGCACTGTACTTTTCCATGAAGATAACTTTAAATAGTCTTAACTTTGAAGAAATACACTCCATACATTGCTAATGTGGTAAATGACTATTCTAGCTGCAAATGTCTGGTTTGGTCAATATCTACATAGGTGTATAGAGGCCCATTTCCAGCAACTATCACTCCAGTGTTCTAATGGTACAATGTGTTTGCTCATTGGCTCAGAAGGCTATGATGATGAAAAACCCTTGTGCAATCATGTTCACATATCTGAAAACAGTTTAGGTCGTTACAGAAGCTACAAAACTGACCTTCCTTTGAGCAGATTGAGTTTCTGGAGCATCACATTTGTGGGGTCAATTAAAGCTCAAAATGGCCAGAAAAAGAGAACTTCATCTGAAACTCAACAGTCTATCTTGTCCTTAGAAATGAAGGCTATTCCATGCGAGACATTGCTAAGAAATTGAAGATTCCTACAACGGTGTGTACTACTCCCTTCAGAGGACAGCACAAACAGGCACAACTGAGCAAGAGATAAGACATTAGAGGCTCTAGTTTGAGAAACAGACGCCTCACAGGTCCCCAACTACCATCTTCATTAAATAGTACCCGCAAAACACCAGTGTCAACATCTACAGTGAAGAGGCGGCTGCGGGATTTGGGCTTCGGGCAGAGTGGCAAAGAAAAAGCCATATCTGAGATGGCCAATAAAAGAAAAGATTAAGATGGGCAAAGAACACAGAAATTGGACAGAGGAAGACTGGAAAAAAGTGTTGTGGACGGATGAATCCAAGTTTGAGGTGTTGGATCACAAAGAAGAACGTTTGTGAGATGCAGAACAAATGAAAGATGCTGGAAGAATGACGCCATCTGTTAAGCATGGTGGAGGTAACATGATGGTTGGGGTTGCTTTGGTGCTGGTAAGGGGGAGATGTAACAGGTTAAAGGGATTCGAATAAGGAGGCTATCACTCCATTTTGCAACGCCATGCCATACCCAGTGGACAGCGCTTGATTGGAGCCAATTTCATCCTACAACAGGACAATGACCCTAAAAACACCTCCAAATAGTGCAAGAACTATTTAGAGCAGAAGCAGGCAGTGGTATTCTATCGGTAATGAGTGGCCAGCGCAGTCACCAGATCTGAACCCCATTGAGCTGTTGTGGGAGCAGCTTGACCGTATGGTACGCAAGAAGTGCCCATCCAACCAATCCAACTTGTGGGTCTGCAAAGGTCTGCAATGCTGTAATTGCTGCAAATGGAGGATTCTTTGACAAATAGCAGTTTGATGTAAAAAATCTTATTTCAAATACAATCATATTTCTAACCTTGTCAATGTCTTGACTCTATTTTCTATTCATTTCACAACGTATGGTGGGTGATAAGTGTGACTTTCAGGAAACACAAAATTGTTGGGGTGACCCCAACTTTTGAACGGTAGTGTAATATATAATATTATATATATTAATATAATATATATATTATATATTATATATATTACACACATTATAATTACAGATGCATTATTGTGTACCCATCACTTATGTTGAAACTGGTAAAGGTGGAGCTATTTTTGATAACTTTATATACTGCTGGGTAGTTTCATAGATAATAATATATGATCGTTTATTTGATTTCCGTTTTGTAAAAATAACCTGAATCTGCAAAGTAACTAATGGTATAAAACTGTAGTGGAGCAAAGCGTACAATAGTTCCATTTTAGATGTTGTGTGTGTGTGTGTGTACTTGGTCCACCACCATTCCACCATGTTCCTCAAGCAAAATAAGTGGCCAACAGATGAAGAAAAGAATGCTCTGGACACTATATTAGATATTTTGCTGATTTAAATCAAGCTCTGTTTTATGACAGTGTGGCAGTCATCAAAACTCCTGTGGGCCGCAGAGTCACTTAGCAGCAGTTTCACACTCTCACCAACAGATTCCCAGCATGCAACAAAAGAGACAGATAGACAGACAGAGAAAAAGAGCAAGAGAGACATAGAAAGAAAGTACTGTATGTCTGCAGGTTTAACCGTCTGCTGTACATCTTTGGCTTTTGGGTGTCCCTCTTGATGTTGGTTGATGTGTAAATGGTGTGCTCTGCTTTGTCTATTTTCCAGGTGGCTGTGACAGGGGCACCCCCGGGGCAGGACCCATGAGGAGTCATAGAAGATGCTCACAGCCTGGGCGCTCCTGCTCTTCTTAGCCATGTGGGTGAGAAGCACCTCTGGTGGCCCGCTCTCCTTCAGAATAGGTAAATTTTTACGACTAAATTGCAATATTGTACAATCTAGTAGCAGTTGAAAAAAAATGCTACAGACCCATGTTGACCCTGGAAGTCTTTTTTATTAATTCAAAGACCTTACAAGTCACACTTGCAGGATATTCATTTAGTGCATGCATAAAAGGATTTTCTACTCCACATTAAATGAAAAATCTCTGAATGAATGAATTTCAAATTTTAATTCTCAAGCTTGAGCTTTGATCAAATAGCTGTTGAAATTTTAGCTCAAAATTATAGCACTGTCTATCGTCACAGTCTCTAATTGGAAAATTTGCTGAGAAATACCCATGTTTCCCCAGTTACACATGGCTTGATGTATCAACTGGCTAAAAACTGTAAAAATGTGTGGACTTGAAACAGTCCTAATTGGCTCTGAAATACAAATCACAATTCTTCCAAGTAGTATTGCAGAGAGAACGCCATGCAGTATCTGTGTAGAAAAGAGCTTAATCCTTCTGGGCTGTACCACAATACACCATAGACATCCCTAGCACAAATATAATACTTTTCTTTCAAACTTCTAATACATTTTAATATATATTTCACTAGTACTGCAATCCAAGTGCAACTAGTATGTATTCTATTGAATATGTAACCATACCCATCATCTTAGTCTAGCCCCATTGATAACCCTTGTTCTGTTACCCTGGTCCACACACCTTTTTTAGCTGAAACTCCATTTTTAGATTGCAAAGTGTATGTTAAGTGTTTGTAATTTCTGGCTAAATCAATGGTGTTGTTACGCCAGCAGTTTGAGACAATAGCAGGAAGTTCTGCAAAAAAGTGATACTCTGCTTCTGGAAATTGTGGCAGATTGGTGGACCACGGTCGAAACTGACTAGACATTGCATTTGAGAGGGCATGGTTCAAAAGTCTCATAACCTGCCAGTCTGTTGGTAACCAATGGGAATTATTCCTACTTGTTATTATTCTCTTCCAGTCAGCAGGTCTCTGACACCCTGTCACTAGCTCCCTGTCTACCAAAAGTTGGACTGACTCTCTCTTTATTTATGTATAGACCCCTTGTCTTAAGTGGAAAACTGTGTGTGTGTGTGTGTGTGTGTGTGTGTGTGTTTGCTTGAAACACATGGGAAGTAGAGGTAAAGATAGAGATTAAAATTGAGATTGATGCTACAGCTCACAGACTATTGTGACTCCCTTTGGTCTCTGAACGGCTCGCTTTGTTTATAGCATGGTTGTCAATTTTGAAGAACAGCTGAGAGTTAGATTTGTTGTCACGGGAGATGGGTGGAAATACCACAAAATCAGAATATTAATCCCCATGTGGTAAATGTAAGGCTAAAAGAATTGAAAACAAATTGTGTAAATGTCCCAGTCTTACAGGTTTAGAAATGCATATTGGAACTTTAATGCAGCTTCTTTTTTTATCTTTCCTTCTTCGCTTTACTTCTCTTATTGTGTGAGAGAAGTGAGTCTTTTTTATCCTTTCAGTATTTTGAGCCTTGACAAAATGGAGTCAGTTTAACTGTCATCTTTGAACAGTATCCACATTTCTTATTTTTGAACAAGATACTGTATGTTTGTGTCACTCTCATGTCTGTTTCACAGCGCTGCCACAGCACAGCTTAGGTTTGCAGAATCTTTGGTGATTTTTCATATGATGCCCCCAAACAATGTTCTGTATTTTTAAAACAACACAACCTCAAGGTTTACTGTATCAATGAGACCCATAACAAAGCATTTCTTGTTTGTGAATATTGTTGGATAAATGACTAGCAGCCCTGTGCCTCTGCTTTCTCTCTGCATTCTCTTTCACCCTCCACCTGTTAATATAAAAACACCTCAGCAGCAATGGTGGTTTATGTTTATCTCAGTCATGTTGCATCTTTGATGGATAATTAGGCTTTTGGCCTGTTTTTCCGTTTCTTCTAATGTCATCTATGAACAGCACCAGTTTCTGTGCCAGCGTGCTGTCAGTATGTGTTTGTGTGTCCCCTGCCTATGTATTTGTGTGTGTGTTTGTATTTATGCACAAGGCACAAACACACAGCCACACACATTTCAATGCACACCAGTGCACGCAAACATACACATACCCCCAAACACCACAACAAACTCCATGCCATTTGCACTCCATGAGATGGTATTTAACATGGCTGTCCCTCGAGTCCTGCCTGGCTGGCATAATGTCACTGTCTGGCCTTCTCTGAGTGTATCAGAGCCAAAAACAACCTCCCTCCCCTGCCACTCTCCCCGCCAGGACCATCCAGCAGCCAGCAGGAAGCTCAGTGTAGGTGAACTGAGGAACTTATCTTGGTCTCGGCTGTGTTGTTGGCCAACCGGGGGATAAAATTGACTTTTGTTTTCAAATTAGTTGGCATGTACGGTATGCCTACATGCCTGGTAGACCTCTGATTGGTAAAAAAAAAAGAAGAAAAAAAAAAAAAAAAGGTGACTTTAATTTATTTTTTTTACTGTTGTGTATAATTTGCAATGTTGTTGGCAGTTGCAAAGATTGAGTAATGAAAAGATGAATTACAGGGAGCTTGACCTGAGAGAGTATAATTGAATTTGCTTCAGTATCGTTTTGTAATAGGAAATACCACACAGACAAATAAAGCTTTAACTAATTATAAAAAAACATAATTTGATAGACTAGATCAAAGACATTAACACATAAAATGTTCAATACAGTGCATTACATCAAAACCATTAACACAATGAAATAACTTTCTGTTGAGAAGCCCTCTGATTCAGACATGGAGTTACATGAATAAAGCGTTTAAACAAGAATAGATACTGCATTACATAAAAATCCTTGTTCACCCCATATGGTGCAGCTTGTTTTTGTGGGTGGTATTCCCCCATTAGTTAAGTGGAAGAGTGTCTGCCGTCTAATCCAGCCAATAAGCCGCTGCTTATGCTAACTTGAAGAAATCCTCTTCCACACAAACACATCACGACTGTGAGTTGATCTGTCTGTCTTTGTTAATACAGGGAGGGAAGATCTAGGAAAATAGTCGGGAGAACCACATGGTCCTTCATTAGAGCTTCATTCATCAACACTGCCAACTTTGCCTTACACTGCAGAGCCTGCACTTCATAAACACACTCTCTCAGTCACACACACACACACACACTTCCTTTGTCTAGTTCAATATCAGAATATAAAAGCCAAATCATCTGCTATTCATGAATCAAAGGCAATAGGACGGTTCATAGGAGATGGATTGCTTTTCCATCGTATGGTACCTATTGAAATATACTTCAAAAGAAAAGTAGTAGGAGCAGCGCATAATGGTGTGCAGTGATCACTTTTTAAAAATGTTTTTCATTTTCTTAGCGCAATTAACTGCTTAATATTAAGAGATTCCAATTAAGTGAGTCTCAATACACTATTATTAAGTGTTGCTTTTGACAGACAGATGATCTGTCTGTTAATTAATACATTTAGACAGGCATTCTCATATCTCTCTAATGCCCACATGATGTTTCCTTCACCGCAAGGAAGGCCTCCACCTATGAGACCAACACTAAATTTAGTTGTTGGCACCCACTGGGTGTCTGCTCACTCAAGTGCTGTGAAATTTCCTCAGCCGATATCTTTTTGCTCAACTTAAATGTGCTGTCAGTGACACTGTAAGAGAACAGGTTTAGGATTTTTTTTTTTAGAGCATGTGGAGTCTCTCTTTAACCAGAGAGTAAGGATTAATATTGATTTCTATGGAAATCTTTTACACACAATAGCCCCATGCTTATAATGGATTTTTGGACCCAAAATCTTATGATATTAATCATTGCATCCCAATGCCCTTAAATAGACAAATCAAATGTACTTTACATGTATTTTAGGTGGCTTCAAAATGTATCATGGATAGATAAGCATCTGCTGTCCGGGTTGTAGCAACCTTTGGAGAAAACCATTTGAATAACCAATAATTTCACATTACCCATAGCACATGCTCAAAAGCTGTACTCCAGGGCATATGACAGTAAGACATAAATTAAAGATAAAATGTTAAATCAACATATATTTCTTGATCTATTAAACTTTTAAAGTTGCTAAATATTCATATATGGATCAATCATTGTCTGGTTATATTATGTGACTGTTACTCCACTTTAGAAATGTTTTTTTCATTGATTACCATTGAATCTAATTTCACGACATATTATCAATATACAACCATTTACTTGGAATGAGTTATGAGCAAAGGGTGGCAGGGGAATATATTAAAAAAATGATTTTTTTTTTTAGTGCCACTGACATTTCATGAAAAATCACATTTCTTATTATTGGGCCCTGAGGGACAACTTGAAAGCTAGGCTATCTAAGTTTGTTGGTTTTCTTCGCTCATTTATTCATTAATTGTTTTTGCCTCTCAGGTGCCCAGGGCCGTCTTTTTTACATGCCTGAACGTCATTAGCTTGTTCCTTTCAAAGCAAAGACACAATAGTTTCATACTTCAATCATCCCAAATTGCTTGCCACATAGAGTATAGTGAGTTTTATATCATATTAATTTTGCCTTTTGCATCGATAATCTCTCTATTGCAGTCATTCCCATAACTTGTGACCATAGATACTGTGGTGTATCCCATCTCTCATGTGCCTGCTCCATCAACTTTAAGCACTTCAGTAAAAATCACTGACCAGTCCTGTTCTTGTGTTGACTGTTTAGGTTGTTAAACCTGTTCTCACACAATGATGAAATGATGTTACCTTTACTGCTGTATGCCACTGTTAAACCACAGCAATATATATGCTTTTGTTTTTATGTGACATTTACAAGTATTTTATTTGGTAATCGTGTTGTATGTACAATATTTAACATTAATGTTAACATTTAATGTATTATTGTACAGCTGTACATCACACACACACACACACACACACACACACACACACACACACATATACACACACACACACACACACACACACACACACACACAGCGTGTCTGTAAAAACCAATACA
Source organism: Etheostoma spectabile (assembly GCF_008692095.1). Lineage (NCBI taxonomy): Eukaryota > Metazoa > Chordata > Actinopteri > Perciformes > Percidae > Etheostoma > Etheostoma spectabile. The sequence goes on along the minus strand of NC_045735.1, from coordinate 25,617,975 downwards.
GTCAGTGGTTACAGATTTCAGTAGCTTTTAGCAGACTTTTCAATTTGTCCTAAAAAATCTAGAAATGTTCTAATAATCATATGGCCTTGTGGTTTTTGTCAGCATATAATACAAATGCCCAACAGCTGTCAAAATAACGAAGCTGGTGTGGTGGCTTCTGCAGAGGCTTGTATAAAATAAAAAGAATTTAGTTGTTTTTTTGTAAAGTTTTTTACATGTAAAGTTTGTGGTACAGTAGTGTATACAAATATAGAAATACACTTATATATATATATACATATATATCATTTTGTTTTTAGTATAAAATTAGTACATTCATTTCTTTTATACCTGATGTCAGCTGATACTTTCAACATTAGAACATAGCGTATGATTTAGGGTTCAGGTCTATTTTCTCATATCCAGACAGGAAGTAGTTAAGTGATTTTTTTTTTAATAAGCAGAAAAGTCAACATATGATTGTTATGAAATTAGTTAAATTCTAATAAGACAGTATTATCACAGCACTTTTTTGATAGTCAGTAATGTTTCAGATCTGACAAATAACAGCATGCTGATCAATTATTTGCTTAATTTAGTTTGCGTAAGTTCAGGCAGGACACCTATATCATGTCATCAGCAGACAATCAACTGATTTATGTAAATAATGTCCAATCAAGTTTGACACCTAATTAAGAGAGCTCATACTGACATTCTAACTTAAGATAAAACTTCAGACTTGTGTTATAACTAAATACTGAGGCTTGTACACTGTGTGTAACCTGCAGCTGTGTTCACAAACACACACTACCAGAGATCCACCCTGAGACTTGTTAAACACTAAATTTTCATTTTTCCTTACATTACTCCAAAGCAACACTTAAAGAGTAGAGCCCGACCGATATATCAGCGGGCCGATATTAGGCATTTCCCGAACTATCGATATCGATCCTTAAAGAAATTATCCCTAAAATCCCTAAAGATCCTTTTTAATTGTCTTCTTCTAGGAAGATGAACTCCCCTACAAAATCACCGCAGTAGTCGAGAATGATTTATTATTTCCAAATAGAGCTATTTATGTCATCTTTTAAAAATTACTTTTTCTTTTTTCATATCGCAATATATATCGCAATGTCCGATTTTATCCAATATCGTGCAGGCCTACTACCTGAGATGTTTACATACTTGCAAAAACAATTGAGACACAGCCAGTAAAGTGATCCCGACTGGTCCTGTCTAACACTGCCATGCTAACCCTGCTAACTGCTAATGATGACGGAGGACCAGGCAAGGATTCTGGGTGGTCTAAATTCAATTGTCAAAGCAGCAGAGGCTGAGCCTGCACCGTCTTTACCCAGCCTCCAACGCCTGACATCACTGGAACTGTTAGTCAGGGTGGGATGCAGTTTGTCATGAGATGGATGTAAGGAAGGCAAAACGCACTGTGTATGATGTAGTGATTCTCACTGGAAATATGCCTTGTTAAAGTAAATACAGTAGAACTGCATGCACTAGCTCTCTGTCTGTAGCCACAGTGGAGGTCCTCATAAATATGTAAATCTGTAGCCATACATCACACACAAAATATCACAATAGACGTGGTTCTGTGATTTGGGATTTTGTGTTATTTCACTTAGAATCAATTTAGCAAAACACTGGATCACATTGCATCAAAGACTTTTTACTGCAGTTTTTCAAAATGATTTATTCAGACAATTTTGGTACATGACAGCTATGCTATGGTCAAGGTTCAGTAAAGCTTAGGCAAGTAAAACATTAGTAACGGTAGTGATTCTAGTTTTAAAAAGCACTCATTGTTTTACACTTAGGTGTCTGGCATGAATGTCAAACATGCCACATGCTCATCTACTACAATTGGCTTTGGACATGCAACATGTACTGCAGAATCCTCTGTTACGAACACAATTTCTATGTATACTGGGCTAGTGTGTGCACATGTCAGTGTTCATGTTTGTGTCCACACACACATGCAGTGTACTGTATGTGTGTTCAGTCACTTAATGGTGGATTAGTGAAATTTAAGCCCACAGGTAGAGTTTTATAGTATAATTAGTCCTGCTGAGCTAATACCCACAAGTCAGCAGCACCACACTGTCAATTCCCTCCGTTCAACCCCATGCACACTCACAGTGACTTATTAAGGCTGACTGCCAGAACCACCATGGCTGAATCATTGTGCCCTTGCCTCCAGTCAGGTTTATTTAGCCCTCATAGACTATTGACTTCAGTTGGCAGTTATGAACTCATTTAACTCACTGTTACTGGAAGAACAGGGACAATGGCATGTTGGGATTGAGAGAGAGTGAATAACTGAGGGAAGTAGCCTTAGTTTCTCTGAAGTAAAACTTTCACACATACTGTATGAACTGAGGCTAAAGCAGAGACTAATGTCCAACTGAGGTGCCATGTGAAGAGCATTCATTATTAATCACGCTGCTTTTAATTACTCAGCCATATGCTGTGCAAGCCATTAGGTTAATGACACTCAGACATGTGTACTTACAGACCTGAAGCTACAGGCCACATCTGAGCTGAATCCCTTTTTAGGTGACCACCTGTTAGAGCCAACTGCCCAGTTCTGTCTGTTTCACTCAGATGCCAGAAAATGTGATGAGGACATACCAGAAAGAAAAGGGAGTTAATTACAAAACGGTGTGTGTGTGCCTGGAGGCAACAATGCTCTTTGTTACAGGATATGTTTCCTCAGAAGTCAGTTACCCAATTTGTAAATGTTTGCCCAGGATGTTTTGGGTCGAATAATGCTCATGCACATGCACAGACAAATCTCAACCTCAGGCATCGACTGAAGGGGGGAGAATTTTTGATTAATCTCTAAGGTTTTAATTACCAGGGCAGGTGCTGGGACCGATCGTTTAGTTAATGACAGGAATGGCAGATAGGAGTTATGTCGTGCAGTTATGCACACTGCTTTGCTCCTAAACTTACACACAAATTATTCAGTAAATCTGATAAAGTCACTGCACAGGCATGTAGAGTGTGTGTATACTTAATTTCAATCACACACCCCAACACACACACCCCGCATACTCTTCTGAATTAATGCATTGTCACTGGGATTTATTAAGAGAAATTTTAATAAATCTTTGTTAATTTGCCCATGTACACATGTGCATGTGCACATACTCTATATGCACTCATAGAACATGTTTCTCTATCCTCAGCTACACACACACAAACATGAAAGTGTTTTACTTAAATTATCAACAAACTAATTACAAGCTGCGGGAAGATGTTTTGGATTTGTAATGTAGCTTGCCACATGCTGAGAAGGAAGGCATGAGCTTAGTTCATATAAAATGAGCGCATGAACAGTATTAGTCCCATGGTGGTGTAGAATGAAGGTCATAACCAGGGCATTGTGGAGCAGAGTTGAACAGCAGAGTCATGGCTGAATAGAATAAGACCATAAATGCTGGTATGGAGATGTCACATTATTTCTATTACACTACAGCCTGTGGATTATCCATTAAAAATTTTGTTTGGCTGCCGAGGAATTCTTTATACTGAGTGGTTAGAGTAATGTGATGTAGAATGTACACAAGAGCATTAACTTCCATTGCATGCTTAAATTGCATGTACAATAAACATAACCAATGTGTGAGGTATGTTAAATACCAATTCAGTATTGGATCAGTTATACAAGCACAGTCGATATGATAGGATATGTTAACAATTAAATGCAATAACGTACAAAAGCACTATAAAAAAAAGTTAGGTTATTATGTGTGTCCCAATTTACAGTGCAAGTCTAAACAAAGATTTAAACTTGTTCAATCTGAACCACATGGCAGATGGATGTATCTGTGATAAAACCTTAATACCAGCCTATACAGTATCTGTAACCCTCTGGATTATGGTAAAACTATAGCAAGCTCTCTTACCTGTGCATAATGTATACTTTTTAACTTGTATCTACTACTTTGCTAATAATAGCCTCTCATTCATGTTGTCTAAGCCTTAATTTTTCCAGTATTTTATTGTGTCATATAGTTTTTTGTGTATGTAATAAATAAAGTATAAATGACTCCAAATGGAGCTTTTCTCTCCCACAGACTCAACTTTTTCTCAAAACGGCTCATTCCTGTTTGAAATTCCTCAATTAGTGATATAATTGATTATGAAAGCCAGCCCAGTATTTCAAATGTGCTACCCATTGGTGCTACCTTTGCAATCAAATCCCGCCCAGTAACTTGTTTGTATTTGGTTGAGCAATCATAACAGAGTGGGCCAGTTGACCAATCAGAACAGACTGGGCTTTTCAGGAAGGCAGCCAAGAGCTATTCTAGAGGACCCCAAGAGTAAAAATATGATGCTAAAAAGGAGGATAATAGGGGCTCTTTAAAGAAAAGGTTCACATTTTTTCAAGATTATTGTAAAACAATTCTTACATGCCCCTCTTTACATTTGACACAGTTTTTTTTCTTGCTGTAATCATTCCTCCTGTTCATACTAGCCATTACAACATGGCTTCCTAATATACTTTCAATGGAAGAGATGGAGGACAAAGAGTCCTCTTTCCCCGCAAAGATACATTCCAAAGTTTACCTAAGGTTAATATGAGGCTTGAGCAATATGAGTTCATCAAATTTATAACAGAATCTCCTCTTTGTGTGTTTCCCAGACTGGGATTTAATGCTCAGCTGTGGTGGTACTGCACTAAAAACACTAAATTTGGAAGATACATAGTTGATTTGTCAAATTTACACTACTTAGGCCTCAAATTTCAAAGTTCTAATCAAATTAGGAATGTATTTTACTCAGAATGAAGACTGTGGATTGTGTCTTCATCACTTAAACTGGCTAACTATAACTTTAAGATAGGCTTGAAAAGTCTATTTTTAAAAGTGTCAAACAATATGTCATTCATAATGTATTAAGAATGCGATTCTAATCCAAGATTATGGCAACCATTGGTTCTATTTCGCCTCCTGCCATGTTGTCCTTGTTCAAATCAACGAACCCCCAACTGTTCAGAGCGACATTCTCTGAGGCAGCCAACTAGCTCTGACATATCTCTATACATAATGCATGTGTACAGGTCCTGTTTTGTGTGTGTGTATGTGTGTGTGTGTGTGTGTGTGTGTGTGTGTGTGTGTGTGTGTGTGTGTGTGTGTCATGTATTTTGACTCCCTGTCAAAAATGTCTTTTTTAAATCCTGCATGATGAGACAACTACCTTCACCAGTAAGCTATAGTTCTGCTTCTGCTGCATGCTGGGTGTGTAATCTACAATAACAAACACTTAATACTTTGCCCTGCATAGAGTAAGCAGGGAAGGTTTTCAACTGTTTCATTATTTTATTTATCCCACATTTGCCCCCTACAATGCTGCATCTCCCAGACAAGGACATCAATTTCCTCTTAGCAGGAGCAGTTTTTATGCAGCGGATCTTGACACTCCTCGTCCATTACAGTCAGTGCATTGTGAAGAGCACTGCTTTTAAAGGGAATTAGATGAGATGATTTGATTAGTGATGATTGATGCCAGCCAAACACTTATTATAATTTATTCCCTCTGTAAAACCATTTTGCACCTGCAGCATGTGTGCACCACTGCTGTACTGACACATTTAGCCTCAAAATAGCTAAATATGTGTTGCCACGGCCAACCATGCAAGCTCCACACACTGTGCCAATGCTTGCACTTATCCCTTGATTCATGAAAATGTAGTTATAAATGCTGAAAATGCTCTGCTTTTACTCCTATGGAGAGCTAGTATCTACTGGCAGCGAGCGGAGGAAAGCGGCTTTTGTTGACTGGGTTTTGATTAGGGCAGAGACAACGCAAGATCAATGCCAACAACATGAGCATGCATATACTGGCTTATGCATATATGTATAAAGTATCAACAGGGGCCGGCATTATCTTCTTTCTCAGCATGTCTCTATTCTATTCTGTCCGCTCATTTAACTGCTTGTTACTCTAATGCATTGAAATATTGTTGAGATGTCTACAGGAGTAATGGCTGTAACAGTATGTTCTGTATCTACATCTTTTTACCACAGCATTGTTCCTTTTTTCTTAAAGCAGAACCTCATCTCTGTATTATTACGGCCTGGGTTTTAGATTGTACAAATTCATTTTGCCACCAACATAAAAAAAAGTGTGTTCTTATTTCTTATTTAGAAACTAACAAAAGAAAAGAAAGAAATGTTCCACCAGTGATAACTAGGGAGGAGGTATTACTTTTATTTAGTGTTTTTAATGGAGATCAGACTTCCATTAAAGTTTCCTTAAAATCTCATAGTTTTGTCCTGGTCACCTACCATAACTTCAAAGCAAAGTTGTTGTTTTTTACTGTACTTTTAGTAATGGCATCTATAAAACTGGAAGTAATAAAATCACTTAATACTGCAGGTAGTAATGTTTAGGGAGGATTGTGACAGAATTGCAGGATGATTGTGTGTGACGATGGTGATGTTTTGGACAGTTGAAAGTATCAGAATTTATCAAAATGGTCATAAATCAGAATAAACTGTCATGGACTTCTTCAAATATCTCATGACTGTCCATCATGCTTTGCAGGTGGCAGGTTTTGAAGGTTCAGTGTCTGGCAGGTTCATATATAAATGCATACACACACACACACACACACACACACACACACACACACACACACCAGACAGCACGACCATATATTTTTCTGTGTCCTTCTCCGCACTGTTGGTATACATACTGTATATAGGGAGCAAAGAAGATCACAAATGGATAGCATTACAGGGAACTTAGACTTAGACTTAGACTTAGACTTCTCTTTATTTATCCTTTTGGGATGACTCCCGCAAGGAAATTGAAAATCCAGCACCAGTTTTAGCAAGAAAGAACAATTAAAAATAGATTAAAAAAAGAAAAGAAAAGACAGTATAAAGACAACAAAATAACAATAATGATAATAACACATAAGAACATTTGTCAATAAAACAAACAAGACCATAAATTATATTAAAGTGTCAGTGTTGAGTCCAGTATTGAGTGATAAAGTGACTAGGTGTGCGGTATTTATGTATGTATGTGTACTGTGTGTATGTATGTTGTATGTTACGGTGTATGCATGTATGTATATTGTATGTATATATGTATGTATGTGTGTATGTATGTATGTATGTATGTATGTAGTATGTGTGTGTGTATGTGTGTATGTATGTATGTATGTATTGTCCTCTCTGCCCTATTTCCTCCTCCCCCCTAGTGAGGAGTTGTAGAGTCTGATGGCATGAGGGACAAAGGAGTCCTTGAGTCTGTTGGTCCGGCACTTGGGAAGGAGCAGCCTTCCACTGAACCGGCTCCTCTGGGTGCTGATGACGGTGTGCAGGGGGTGGCTGGAATTTTCAGTAATAGCCAGCAGTTTGTCCAATGTCCTCCTCTCTGCCACCGTCACCAGTGATCCAGCTTCATGCCGACCACAGAGCCGCCCCCCTGATCAGTTTGTCGCCTGTGGTGTCCTCTTTGATATGCTGCCCCCCCAGCACACCACAGTGTAGAAGAGGACACTGGTGACCACAGACTGGTAGAACAATCCACAGCAGTTTGCTGCAGATGTTAAAGGAGCGCAGCCTCCTCAGGAAGTACAGCCGGCTCTGTGTCTTCCTGTACGGTGGCTGCTGTTTGTTGTCCAGTCCAGTTTTGTTGTCCAGCCAGCCCGAGGTATTTGTATGATGACTGCCTCCACCTCAACTCCCTCCAACAGACTGGTTGCGGTTTTGGTCTGGACCTCCCAAAATCAACGACCAGCTCCTTTGTTTTAGAGGTGTTGAGCTGTAGGCAGTTAGTGCGACACCAGAGACAAAGTCCCCCACCAGACTCCGATACTCCTCCTCCCTGTCCCCCCTGATACACCCAACGATGGCTGTGTCACTGCGTACTTCTGTATGTGACAAGCTCTGAGTTGTAACAGAATTCCGAGGTGTACAGGTGAAGAGAAGAGGGCCAGCACTGTGCCCTGGGGGCTCCAGTGCTGCTGACCACAGTGTCAGACATGATGTCCTTCAGCCTGACTACTGTGGCCTGTCGGTGAGGTAGTCTCTGATCCAGTCCACCAGATGGGGTCCACTCCCTCCTGATCAGTTTGTCCTGGAGTATAGGGGGCCGTGTATTAAGGCACTGGAGAAGTCCAAGAAGAACCCTCACTGTGCCATTCCCCTTATCCAGATGGGAGTGACCCGGTGTAACAGGTGAGGATGGCGTCCTCCACACCAACATCTGGCTGGTACGCAAACTGCAGGAGGTCCTGGGCGTGCTGTACCTGGGGTCTGAGGAGGCTGAGGAAGAGCCGCTCCAACGTCTTCATCAGGTGTGAAGTGAGCGCCACCGGTCGGAAGTCATTCAGCTCGCTGGGCCTGTTCTTCTTGGGAACCGGAACGATGCAGGATGTCTTCCAAAGGGTGGGCACTCTCCCTAGCTGCAGGCTAAGGTTGAAGATCCGTTGGAGCGGCTCCCCCAGTTCTGCTGCGCAGGTCTTCAGCAGTCTCGGACACACTTTATCCGGGCCTGCTGCTTTCCTGGGCCGGAGCTTCCTCAGCTGCTCTCTGACCTGGTCCGTGGTGATGTGGGGCGGGGATTGTATTGAGGAGGAGGAGGGGGGTATTATTGTGGTGCTGGGGGGGAGGTGTGTAGACTGGGATTTGGTGGTGTCAGGGGGAGGTGTGTGGGGGAGGAACATTGCTGGGTGAGGGTGGGGGCAGGGGGGCAAGGGCTGGTTAACCTGTTGAAAAGTTATTCAGCTCCTTGGCCCTCTCCATTGTCCCCCCTGTTGTTCTGGTCTTTGTGTTGTGACCTGTGATGGTCCTCACCACCTTCCCAGACCTCCCTCATGTTGTTTTCCCTCAGCCTGCTCCACCTTCCTCCTGTAGCTGTCCTTAGCTTCCCTCACACAATGTTTCACCTCCCGCTGTGCTGCCTTCATGGCTTCCCTGTCCCTGCTCCTGAAGGCAGCCTTCTTCTTGTTGAGGACAGCCTTGACCTCCTGTGTTACCCATGGCTTGTTGTTAGGGTAACATCGGACGGTCTTGATAGGGGAGACCACGTCTGCACAAAAGTTCAGGTAGTCCGTCAGACAGTGTGTCATCCCCTCTATGTCCTCACCATGCGGGTCGATCAGCACATCCCAGTCTGTGGTGTTGTAGCAGTCTCTCAGGGCACTTTCCATCTCAGGGGACCACCTCCTGCTGTTGCGAGTTGTCACCGGCTGTTTTTGGACCAGGGGGGTGTACAGTGGCTGTAGATGAACCAGGTTGTGATCAGACTTCCCCAGTGGGGGGAGGGGAGTCGCTCTGTATGCATCCCTCACATTAGCATACAGGAGATCAATTGTCCTGTTGTTTCTGGTCGGACAGTCTACAACCTGGTGAAAAACAGCCAAAGTAGAGTCCAAAGTAGCATGATTAAAGTCCCCAGAGATGATCATGAAGGCCTCAGGGTGCTGTGTCTGCAGCGCTGCTGTGACGGAGTGAATCTTCTCACAGGCAGCGGCTGCGTCCGCTCTCGGAGGGATGTAAACACAGAGAGTAACCACATGGCTAAACTCCCTGGGTAAATAAAATGGCCTCATGCTAACGGCTAGCAGCTCGAGGTCCCGGCAACATGAGGCTGTCTTTACGGAGACATGTCCTGGGTTACACCAGCGGTCGTTGACATACATGATGAGTCCCCCACCTTTGCTTTTCCCACTTGCCTGTGTGTCCCTGTCCAATTCATTTCAGATGAGAAGCTTCACACACACACACACACACATTCTCTCTCTCTCTCTCTCTGTCAATTAAATTCAATTTACTTTAATGGCATGAACAAAGAAAACATGTTGTTGCCAAAGCTGTTGACAGAAAATGCCTATATATATATATATATATATATATATATATATATATATAGTATATATATATAAGTACACACGGTATCACATATTAGTACACCGTAGGTGTCACGTAGATTCTATACTGCACTCTTGCCTCTCTCCTCTCACTCACACCCACACACCACACACACACACACACACACACACACACACACACACACACCACACACCACACACACACTCATTCATTTGGAGCACATGTACACATTGTCCTTGCAGTACAAGAGAAGTAGATAAGCATGTGTGGCTATATAGTTAAAATTGATGGCAGCTCTGTTGAAGCTAGTGGGCTCGAGTTAGGACCATGGACTGTTTGTATGGGATTTGCTCGATTACTGCAAATAACACCAGTAATGGTAGAAATTACAGCATTGATGAGATATAGCCTGGTTCTATGGTCAGGCAGTTTTATTGACATATCCCAGATGTTTTCTTCTCTCTTCTGTTTTCTCTGCCTCACTTCAGTCACTGAAGGCTGTACGATGGAATGAAATTCATAGTATTTCACTGTGGAGTGTAGATTTTTATACAATATTTATTTTTATGCCAATCTTCAAAATGTGCTTGTAATATTTTCACAAACTAAAATGTCAGACTTAAATACCATACTTTAAAAATTATAGACAGAACAAACATATAATTGGAAGACAAAATACTGTATGTTTTAAAAAGATAAACATAACAATATAAAGATACCGTCTTGTGGTTGAGCAGAAACCTAAACTACAACTGTTTTTAAAACAGCTCCAGTATCTTAGCCAACAGCCTTAAAAAAACCAAGGCTTCATATTTAAGAAATACAGGGTGCATTCAATTATTGAATTGTCAAGTGAATTTTCAAAATGTATTACAGTAGCCTCAGGCTTGTTCAGGGCTTAGGAAAGGGAGGTTGGCCCAACAACATGCCACAATAAATAACAAAACAGTCTACTTGGGCATCATGTTTAATGTATTAGTAATGTTGAAAAGGGAGCGGAACTAACCTCTGAAATCAGCCTGCTACTCTGTTTGGTGATTTACTACATTTGGTTAAGCTTGTTGTGTGAGCACCTTTAGTTGGTAGCTTGCACATCTGATATGCATACAATCCATGGTGTGGTAGTTAAGTAATGGGACCATTTGCTATCTTTCTTTTTTTTTGTTAGTAACACTGTTGGCTTTTACATTTACCAAAATAAGGATTTATACCTTAGGATTACCTAGGATAGGACAGTGTGTCAGTCCTATCAGTCTGTTAATGTAGCAACCTCCCATATAACCATTGGGTAAATTTGCACACTGATTTGGTGTCAAATTCCTTTCTTATCTCATCCATCTATTTTATACCTGCATGGGCAAATTATCTACACACACACACACACACACACACACGTACACACACACACGCGCATATGGAGACCCCACCTCCATGGCAGATTTGCACACTCCTCCCTTGACACCCCATTCTGCCATTCCCAGTCCATTATGCCACATCTTTGATCATGGCTCACAGTGAAGAGTTTGGCGAGACCTCAGAGCCCCCCTCCCCAGCTGTTGCCAGGCCCTCTGCCATTACAATTGATTGGCACAGTCATTGGCCGCTGCCACCCTTGCCTTGAGCACCACCTCTGGTGAACACAGATGTCTGAAGTGTGTATGTACATGTACAATATGTGTGCACTCACCTGCACACATGCCTTCATCCATCTTCGAATCTGTGTGTACATCTGTGGCATTGCCGTGGCACTGCTGTTTTATTTGAAATTCATTGCCATGTGTTAATGGTTAATTTACCAGGCTCTGCTCCGGGAGGCAAAGGATGGCGGCTTGCTTAATGGCTAACTAACCCTGGGAGGGATGTTTCATTGGCTTGTTCCCAGCTCCAGTTTGGTATATTTGTTTGTGAGGACACAGGCAACAGCAGACCTTACCAATTATAATATGGTCACAGAAAACGTTGCGTATTTCACATTGTGGTATATTTTTGTGAGTCAACTCACGCAGGTGAAACTGATCAATGAGAAGGAGGGACAGAATTCAGTCATAAAGGATGATAGAAGGGAGATTTCATAAACAAACTGTGTGGTTTAAGGCAACATAATCTTTTCCTCTCAACAAACCATCTTTTATCTCCATGTTGTAGTATCAGTGGTCCCCTGTTGATCCTGCTTCTGAGATGGTTGCCTAGTGAACATTCAGTGTTGTTTGTTAATCATGTACATTAAAATTAAACAAGTACAATCTTAAACGGACTAAGAAAATGACTACAAATAAATAAAATACATCTCATTTAAAACTGAAGTTGAAATAAGAGTTGAAAAGGAAAGATGGAGATACAGTATAATAAAATGGGAACTGATAAAGAGGAGTGGGGATTGGTTTTACACAAAAAAATCAGCATTAAATATAGCAAGAACAAAGAAAACATGAAGGACATAGATGGTTTGCTAGCAGACAGTATTTTTTTCTTCTTCTTTTAAGCAGAACTAGAAGTAAGGATACTTGACACAAAATATAATAGGTTGATAATATTTTCTCATTGCCTGAGAGACAAGTAAAATGGATAAAAAAACCAAAGGAAAGACAAAATAGTCTGCTGTTGACCACAGTGTGCAGTACTCAAGTTGTGCGATTGTGTTTTCAATTTCAATACTTTAATTCAGGATATCTTCAGCTGACACACAGAAGTGCTTTCATGGGCTTATTCTTTTCTTATTCAAAACAGTTCAGCGAGTCAATTTACAAAATCTTTTTCACATCTGATTAATTTTACCCAAAAGCAGGAGCTTAGTGGTTAAGCTTTATGTGACACCAAAGCACACATTGCAACAGAATATGCATATTAAAAAAAAGAAGCTCTGTGGTCATTGTTGCCATGGCAGTAAATGAAGTTAACATGGTAATTCATTTGCATGAAAATAGACTCAAAGATAGAGAACTATTACTTTTCAGTGTTGTAGGCCATGCTTTTTACAGTAAAACCATATAGACACTGACAATGAGACGGAGGCATGGACGCATTAAATAAATTTGCAGACTTTGAATGAACCATTGCCTAGTACTTTGAGCTCAGACTAGATGGATTTGGGTACAGGTAGTGGTGAAATGACATCCAATGACAGGACATCATGGCCACTGGGGATAAGATAAGCACAGGCACAATTAAACACACACATACGACTGGGACTCTAGGGCAGTGTGGCAGTCTATTAACTGTGTAAAGACAGGTGGGCTATTTTCACTGTGCAGCCAACTGTGTTATTATCTCCCTCTGCACTGAATCAATTGACAGGTCTCCGGGTGTCAGTGCGTGTTAGCGTGTGTGTTTTTGTGGCCTTCCTCTTTTCCTCTTTTGCCTCTCCAGTCTCCATCATTGGCTTCCTGACTGTTCAGGGTCAGTGGATGATTGTTCCTCTTGTATTTCTATCTCCTTACCTCAGATTACACAGAGTGCAGTCCTGTACGGAAGCTCCATGGATTACCGTCCACTCCCGCTCACCTGTGTCCTGTCCTCACCTTATCAGCTGCATACACACTATAGTAGGGAATCCCATGTGGATATGTCACCCACTGGTCCTATTATAACAGCAACAACAAAAGCATAATGCCCTTTCTGTTTCTTAGTCACATACACTGAAGCGAAGGTGCACATTGACACACACTCAACCAGAGTGTTTTTTCAGCATCAGGCTTAAGCATACAGTGTTTACCCTTGCACATCCCTTGAGGCCTCCCAGTTACATTGTTAACCCTCCTACTCTGTTCACTTGGGAAACCTCTGTAGCCCGTGCCTACATGATAACTTTGCACACCTACTCAGCATTCAAGCCTCATCTGTGCAGCTGCATGTCTGAATGGGAGTGTCAGCAACCAAGAGCAGTTGTTGGTAGCGTTTTAGGCCCCAAATAGCCAACTGGGTCCCATGTGCTGTTTTGGTGCAGGTATAATAAGGCTCAAGTGGGGCTCAGTTGATGCACCAGATAGTAAAAACAGCAAGGGAGAGAGAGACACATTGCAGATAGGATACTGTGGCTGTAGAAGCAAAGGGCATGAGATCCCTGGAGCTGCAGCAGTGGCTGTGATGACACACACAGAGTCCACGGTTGTTGTCCCTGGAGCTTTATTAGGCTAGGCTATGGTAACTTAGGATGCCCTCAGATACATCCTGCCCAACACCCCAACTCTCACAAATGACTTGTCCTGTGCTTCCTCCCTCTGGACATCTCTTCATGCCTTTTCTCTATACATATCCATGTTCCCTTCCTGCTTCTTATCTTTTCAAAAGTACTTTATATCTCTTGAGAGCCCAGTTTCCCTGAAGCCCAGTTTGAATTTCTCACACCGTCTGTGTAGAGATAAACGCAGCCTCATATCACGCTTAATCCAGTCCAACTGATACTTCTCAATGCTAAATATAGATTTAAAATCAAACCTTAAATCATGCTAGAGTTCCCTCTCATTTTTGTTTTTCTCATTTGATTCTTGTTTTACTTTGGTTTGGATTTCAGCTGATTAAATCACTGCATGTTGATGAGCTATTTTTCATTCAAACTATGCCAAATACAAATGTCTGTTTTTTTGTTTTCATGTGTGATTGTGACCTCTTCTATATCTTTTATCAGAAGATCTTAAAATGTGAACAATATCTGTCCAGTTTTCATCCTAGAACTTGCACTTCATCACTTAATGCATGTTGGTTGCACAAGATTAAAAGTGTGAAATGTCTTTGAAACAAACTGTTTTTGTTTTGTCTCCTTGAACGTGCAAAAGGCAAAGGAGTGCAAGGGAGAGGGGAAGAGAAATATGTCAGCTGGTGTCAGGGGATATCCAGTACGTATGAGAGCTGATACTGTTGAAGGTCCTAAGGCGCTAGGGATTTGTCTCTGCAAGTGATGGATACTCGCGGAGTCCACAACTTTAGCAGTGTCCCTTCCTGTCCTGTTGCAATGATAATGCAAAAGTCTCTACTTTATGTGCAGTGGCCATCACTCAGTGTGAGCATATGAATAAAAGCTATTCTGTAAAAGTAGGATAAAGAAATGAAGAAGAACAGCATTAGGCAGATCAAGAGGGAGAGAGAGATGAGTGATTGAGAGCAAGGTTACTAATGTCCTTTTCATGTGGTGGATTATACTGCAGCGTTGCCCTAAGGTGACAGGATGAGCTTCAACCCCCTCGGGTGCTCCCAAACCATTGGAGTAGCTGTATGTCTATCAATTTTTTCCAGACTGTCACATCAAAGGCGGTCCGGTATGCCATCCTCATTCCATTTTAAAACTTTTGATTCACCAGAGATTGTCCATGGCTGTATGCTTCAAATCTGTCCACTATGTAGAGAACATCTTTCTCCTCACACAAGCCCTGTTTGGCATGTTATGCAGTATATAAGCCATCTACAACTCTGCTTACCTTTTGTTTTAACCATAACATAATTTCTGCCCACTTCTCTTGAGTGGCTAAGG
>NC_045735.1:25585101-25602653 GCF_008692095.1 Etheostoma spectabile | reverse complement strand
CAGTGGTATCCTTTGCTTGTGGATCTGTCTGCCAGTGGGGGCACTTCTATCTGTCAAAACATCTTCTGAGCTCTGTCAAACTAGCTGAGCATGAAGATATGATTGCAGTGCAACTCAACTATATGGCCACATTGTGGTGTCCTCCATATGACTATAGCACCATGTGGTTTTCTAATTAGTTTACTGATCAAGCCAATCAGTGATACAGGAAGATTCATCCATCCATGGTGTTTAAAATGTCATCATTTACAAAACAGATGGACAGAGGATGGGCAAAGCATAGACTGTATCGTAATATATCACAGATGATTGTCTTTCACTCACTTTCTTTCAACAGTGAAAAGTCTGCCATCACATTGTTCAATGTGAACAGCTGTTTGCCTTCATGAATAGGGTGAACAGCTGTTTTACATAATGGTAAGCAATTTAAACTTTTGGCCACCTGTTTCATGATTGTCCATTTAGTGTCCTCAAGCTCACTAGGTAATGCATTGACACCGCACAGGACAGGCATCTGCATTGACCTTTGCATGAATGTGGTTTGTTTGAGCTCTATCCATTAGATGTCATCCACTGTAAGGCATCCTCTTGAATAATAAAGGTCAGTTTTACTGCAGGTTAAATAACCATGTCAAAATGCCAGAGGCTCTTCTCAGTCTGCACATGGCAGTTTTTGGCTGGCTGTTTTTTGTTGTTTCGGAGGTTACGTCAGGTATTAAATGCTACTGTAGTACACTATAGGATACCATTTTCAGGCTATGACTGTATATTTGGTCTCTATCAGGACTTTCCCAGGAGGTAACAAGCATTTACTTCCTTTCCTTTTCACAAGCTGATGTCTTTAAAAAAAGTCTTTCTTTCTGTCATCCACATTGTTCTGCTCTCTCTTTTCTCCCGCTTAACCTTCCTCTCATCAAACTGTCCACTGGTCTCCCTTGACCTTCTGCACAATTACATGCCAGTGGCTCTATCTGTAGGCCAGGCCTGTTGAGGGAGATATGCTGACTGACAGGTAATGACACCCACTGAGATCTGGAATTCCCCCAGGACTCACTGTCTGCTTGCCTGCCAGCCCGCCTGCCTGCATGTCTACCATCCCTTAGGTCCAGAAGTCAAACTGAAAACTGCCACACTGTCGCTGTTTTCATCATAATAACCATCCTTTTCCTCATTATAATTATCACCGTTGACATTACTCTTGTGCCATAGACATCACCTTCCAACAGTATGTCATCCATATCACTTTTTTTCTGTCTTTTTGCAACAGGTTGCCCAGGATTGTCCATCTGTCACCATCTCTTCCTTTCACTTTCTCTCTCTAGTTCTGTTTCTTTCAGTCCGTAAATATCTCTTTACATATCTTTTCTACTCCTGTGTCTGTCACTCTGACTCTCTAAGTCCAAACTATCAGTCATTTTCACACATTTGAATTATAAGTGAAAGTTCGCTTTTGGCATTAATTTCCAGCTTTCCTTCTCCCATCCGTTTTATTTTACTCAGAAGGGGCTATTACATTGACTTTAATTCCTCCTCTGGCACCCAGACTGAGGAGGTGGGGGTGGTTTAAAGGATGTATGAGCATGTGTGTATGAGAGACGGTGAAAGAGCGTTAATTTATTGAAGTTGTCCTGAGAATTTCCGGGAAGTTAAACCACAGGCTGTGCACCATGTGCTGCCATTTTCTCTCAAGTGATGGTGTTAAAGCTTTTTTTCTGCCCCCATCAGAGAACCACACAGATACATAGCTATTCTGCTGTATAATAAGAGCTGGAACAGTGAAAGTCATACTGATGAACTCTAGAAAAACAAACTATCCAAAGGCTTATTAACACAAGCCAGTGTATATTAACAGATACACTGAACAAAATTATAAACGCAACACTATTTTCTTTGCCCCCATTTTTTATGAGCTGAACTCAAACATGTACGACTTTTTCTATGTACACAAAAGGCTTATTTCCCTCAAATATTGTTTACAAATCTGTCTAAATCTGTGTTAGTTAGCACTTCTCCTTTGCCAAGATAATAAATCCACCTCACAGGTGTGGCAGATCTAGATGCTGATTGGACAGCATGATTATTGCACAGGTGGGCCTTAGGCTGGCCACAATAAAAGTCCACTCTAAAATGTGCAGTTTTACTGTATTGACTCTCTCTCTCTCTCTCTCTCTCTCTCTCTCTCTCTCTCTCTCTCGACCTGACTGTAGTTCGTCGTCGTACAACCTGAATGGGCAAGTGCTCACATTCGATGGCATCTGGCACTTTGGAGCCTAAGGCACACCTGTGCAATAATCATGCCGTCTAATCAGTATCTTGATATGCCAGGTGGATGGATTATCTCGGAAAAATGGGGGCAAAAACAAGTGTTGCGTTTTTAAATTAGCTCAGTATACACTATATATCCTTTTGCACCTTTGCTTCCTTCCGTTTATCAAAAGTAACCAGCACTGTCAAGGTTGCGTGTTAACAGTTCTTTTTGTGTGGATCTAATTAATCTGTGGCTCATAAAACTACCCCCCCTAGACATTTTAATTGGTTCAATCAAAATTTAATAATTCATTTAATTTAATGTTATCATTTTAATAGCATGTAATAAGAAGAAAACAAAAATGCATTCATTTTTTCCTTATTGTCAAATTTACTACTTTATTTAACTAGGGGTGGGGAAAGAAAATCAGTACAGCATAGTATCGCAATATTTTCAGTGGCAATACTGTATCGATACACAGGTGCCAACTATCGATATATGTTTATAATATGTGTTGGCCAGTTTGTCTGACAATCCCATTTTGCAGCAATAAAATTGAAGGGATATTAACAAACAGAGAAATGTATCTTTTTAGATAAAACAGATGTTGACAAAGTTTCCTTTTGGGGACATCATTTGAAATTGGAAAAAATTTGAAGATGGTAAAAAAATTATAAATTACAATAAATCACAGAATATTGTGATATGTTTAAAATCGTAATAATATATTGTGGCATAAGTATCGTGATGATGATTGTACAGTATTGGGAGGCTTCTGGTGATTTCCACCCCTATATTTAACGTGTCCACACTGTACAATAATTCCTAAAGTGGTGGAGATGGGATTTGTCATTGCTGTCCGTCTCTGTTACTGACCGTTGTTATGGCTCTTGTGAAACTTTACAGCCTTTAAAGAATGATCTCCTTCATCATGTCTAGCTTTGACATGAGCTGACAACACACCATGCAATCCATGTTTCTATTTCTGTCGTCATGTTTGACCCAGGGGGAGTCGTCCTTCCATGAAGGAATGGATTTTCTTGGATTTTTTCCTTTTTCCTCATGGCTTTCTTTCACTGCTACCACTTCCATTTTTAAAAGCAAAGGTTAACTACTGTATGCTTGTTTTTTTTATTAGTGTTTTCAGGACTGACCCAATCTAGATGGCAAGCTCTTAAATTTACTATCACAACGTGACTTTCAGCCAACCCTTGGCAGATGTTACTGTTAATGTTCACAATCCACTCACGTCATCTGGAATGAGTGATTGGCCGTCATTTTGTCAATTAAAGCTCTGCTGTGAGTGTCAAACCCATTATAATAGACACTAATTGTCATAAAGCATGTGGATGAATATGTTTTCAGGGATTTCATTGCACTTTTAAGGGAACCAACAGTGCATATTAAACTATAAAATCATGTTCAGACCGACATAAGCAAAGCGTAAAAATAAACACCCCCCTCATTGATTTCATGAAACCAATGCGTTGGCAGAGCGGGGTTGCAGGGTCACCAGCAAAGGAACGCCTGGCTTTTGTTTTAACACAATGCTATGTCATCTGGCAAGGAGCTGCATTGGCCCAACAAATATGTACAAGCGTTCATGCTAGATTAGCTACATTTTTAAATGGAATGGTGTAATTCTTCTTACCTAGAATATTGTTGCAGTAAAGAATAAATTGATTTTTCCAGAGTTATAACATTTTCTGTATCATTATGAAGTGCAGTGTTCTGGCATCTGAAAAGTTGTCACACACATGGGTTAATTACTTAAATCAGCCTTGTATTTCATTGTCTCATACACACTCCCCCACCAACTCAGCCCCTTGCTATATGTAAGCCGCTAGCGTAAATTTGTGCACTGTCCAATGGCATCTAGTATGTTGAGTGCTGTGTGGGCCCAGCAGAAAGTCTCATTTTGACTAATTTAATAATGCCAAAATGCTTATATAATTTCTGTTGAATGATATGAAAGATGAAGAGCGCTGGCCTTTGTTTTCAATTAACACAAAAGGATGTGTGAAAGTTACAAATTGCCTCCACTCTGCCATTCTTGAAACACTTCTGCATATGCCAACAGTATGGATGTGAGGCAGCAGGTACCCCTGGCTGCAAAGCAAGCTTCAGCTCAAGAACTTCAGATTCACAGTGTGAGGAATAGACACCCAGTGTGCCTGTGTCTCAGGAGACAAGCTCACGCCAGTGTGGCCTGGGCACAATGAATCATACTGCCTGCTGTCTTTCCATGACAACCGTTGCTCATTCTCTATCACAGCACTGTGAGAAAAAACCCATTCTTTCAAAAGTTAAAAATATTTGCCAAATACTACTAAAGCATGGTCATTAGTTGGCATGAAGACATCAGGATTTGGAGCATTCGCTCAGCTTATTCAGAGAAACAGAAGTAGACAGGCTACTTTGTACTGATAAATTGCTTTTAGACTTTTCCAATCCAGTGGGAGTGGAATCAAACAAATAGCAGCATCAGTCTGCCAGTGGATAAATAATAAATAATAAAACTGCACAATATTCACATATGAGGATGAACTTTTGGCCCAAAATGGTATTGCCAAGCCAGTCATTCACATTGCTGGTTTTTATTTTTATCCATCATCATTTGTCTCATTTGGCATCCGCCACTCCCTTACCCAGCTAGCCATGTCCATTTTCATCAATCTGAGTGCTCCAGTGACAGGTTCTCCACTGACTCCATTTTATGCTTTGTGGATGTCCTGTAATCATACTGACATTGGAGCAACCCTTTTGTAAACAACTTCTGTGCTTTCAATTTATCTGATGTCATTCTGCAGCTACTGCCAACACTCCACTGGTGCTAATGTTTTAACAATAACAGGAGGGAAATCTTGTGGTGTCCTTCCATTGGATCTTTAGTACTTCATGTCAACATCTGCAGCATATCGACCATCTGCAGTCTCTATGTGTTCGTGCCAAATACAATGTTTGCCAAATATTTCATTTTTTCCTTTCATCTGTTATACAAGCTCAAGCGCTGTCACACATGGCATCTTTGCATCTTTTTGTAAGTTAAGTGGAGAAACACTGCTCTCCAAACTGCTTTTGCAGCTGTCATTGCAGTTAAGAAATAATAAGGCACAAGTGAAACTTGTTTTTCTAATATAGAGTGTTTTTACTTATTGTCGATGTTGGGGGGAAAACCTTGAATGCCAAAAAACGTTGCTTTTCAGGAAATGAAAAAGGGTCATTTGAGAACATTATATTGAGCTTTTACCTTCAACAGGGAGATGAAATTGCTTTGTCCCTATTCAAATCTTTGTAAAACCTACAGATGTATATAAAGGGTGACCAATAGCATTAATTCATTAAAATAAAATAAAATGACATAATTTGGAAATATAAGGTTTCTGCCCGACATGTTATTATTTGTGTGATCTTGGGTTTAATTGGATTGGATTGAATAGTGTCAATAAAAGAGGCTGTTAAAGGTTACAGCTGCCATTCCTGACTGTTTTTGCATAAACCTCAGCAGATTCTGTAGTTCCTAAAGCCTCTATGGTACTGCATCAGCTAGTTGTGTGTTTGCACTTGGCTAGCTGTTGTTTTAAATCTGCGTGGCATTGCAGTTGTGTCAGGTAATAAGCTGAAGTGGAACAGAAATTAAATAGAGAGACACACACACACACACAAACGGTAAAACAAATGCACCCACCATCCCAAGAGTCCTGTCTCACAGACATGCTGGATAAGACCCTGCTCATTATTCCCCCGAGTGAAATGAGCCTCCAGTCATAACCCAGATCATAAATATATATTGTACTTAGATACACTTGATATACAAACACAGAATTTGTAGACATGCAAGATGAAATGTAAAGTACACACAAGAGAATACATGTTATGGTAACACTCGGCTATTACACATACAACCAGCGATTATTATCTGAGACAGCTGTCGTCACCCTGCCTTTCTCATCCACAATTACAGTGCAGTATATTCTGGGACACCATCTTTTATTTTCTCTAAACATAACTTTAATTTTTTTGAATATGGTAAAATACAATAGACTGACCACTGGTCCTTGTATAGGTTATATTGATGTTCCATGATGAAGTATTTGAACCTTGCTTTACAGTTCATTTTACAGCCACATCGATCCATTTCATAGGGTGACATTGGTGCATTGGTATTTAAAAATCCATTGACTATAATGTATTATTACCGCGTTGCTCATATTGGTGTAATGGTGTGATTATGTGATAATTACATGCCCTTGCTTCTGTGAGAGCAACATCAGAAGCTTTATTCTTAGAGGCCCTTTGTCTCTCAGCCAATAAGGCAAAGGGTGGTCTGTCAGGAAATACTGTCAGAAACCATAAAGAAGAACTGTAAGATTACAGCTTTCTAATCATCATCTTGTTATCCCATGTTGCCTTTCACTCTTTGGCATCAGCTCTCGCAGGTTCTTTGTACAACAAAGTTGGGAAACAATGGCAGCGCTCCCTCATGTGCTTCTCTGTCTATGGCTGTTACATTTGCAGGCCCAGAGAGACACTACTAAAGGCTTCCTTTCATTTACAAGAATTATGATTTCAACAGCAATTATCATAATTGTTGTGTCCCTTTGAATTATATCTATCTTTATGGTTGTAACTATTTTCCTTGTTGACCCCTAGTGACAACACGTAATATATAAACTGCAAACTAAATACACGTTAACTGAAATAAATACACTTGATAATGACTATTATAATTTACAGGCCAGTAGAGTCAGGTTAACATTCAGCCACACATCAATCCACTTACACACATTATGATAGGTGTGTGTGGGTTATAATTTGCAATATGTGGCATCTGGGAAACCAGTTTCTTGTCTCTAGGTCTTCCGTGAGCGAGGCTTTCTAATTATGTAAGATCGCACCTCCGCTTCCTTCGGTACTGCACACTATAGGGCTTGCGGATGAGATAGATTAAAGTGGGGAACTAGCAATTCCATTTCCCTGCCGTCAGACAGGCAGACAGATTGGCTGTGGTATAGTTCGCAGTCATGCTGCTCCAAGTGAACAACACAGCTATTAGACAAGCATGACGCAAAGCATTTTCATCCACTGACATACACAAGTGCATGAGCGTTTAGGCAAACACAGGTATACGCATTCACATTCACACCCTCAAAAATAAACAGTTAAATATCTAACACTTAAAAAGCTGTGATAGCTGTCTAGTGTCTCTGCTAATTAACGTCAAAGCAACTATCAAGTAAATGAGACATGTTGTTTATTGAATGTTAAAAATACAAAATTAGTTTCTGATGTGCAAACTTTATTTACTATTTAAAAGGAAATGGCAATAGGAAACAAGCCCTTCTAATGATGTCTTTGAAATGAAAGGGACAAGCTGTTTGCATTTGGATGAGTAGATTTCAGAATCTGGGATTTTTAACTACGTGTAGGATGTGTGTTTTGTGGTTGGGTGCGCATGTACATTATATCCCTCTTTGATTAAAGGGAAGACAATGTAAAGTTACATAACCTTGAAAATACCCACATGTCACCTCTGAAAGAGAAAAAAAACAACTTTTATTTTAATCACCATCCTCAGTCGCTTTAGCCTCCCTCAGTGAAAAGAGGGCACCATGTACAAACCCATTAAACTAAAAGGCAGATGAATGGAAGTGGTGAGAGAGGACAGCCCTCTACTTTTTCAAATTGCAACGTCCATAATCTTCACATTTACTGTTCTCTATAAATTGAGGGCTCTATTTGAATTTCAGCCATTGGTTGAACTGTAAATATTCAGTTTAAATCAGACACAGGTTTTCCAAGTATTAACCGTAAGATTTGTTTTTGGCACATGAACCAATTAATTCAATCTGGCATATTAAAGCAGAAGTAAAAAAGGCAGGTGTTGAACAATGATGGGGAGGGTAATGTTATGAGTCAATTCCCCACATGAGAGTTTGATTAGCTCATGAGTTGCTTTGTTATTTAGTATTTTTTTAGAAAGGCATCCAAGTGCATGGTCTCGCCCATGTGGCTTCTTCATGGATGCTTTAAGCCCTTTACAGACCTGCATTAGTACACAGCGCTGTATCTGTGTGTTGGCATGTTTTCAGGAAAAACAAATCTGATCCCTCCTGAACACATGATAGGGTGGACTAATCAGCCAGCTACAACAAAACAAGCAGACCTCTAATGAAGTTGTTAAAGTTGAAGTCGATACCAGGATATGTGGAAGGGAGCATTTACAACTAATAATCCAAAGGCCCGATATGCAGCTTGGTAAAAAAAGGAGCACTTGAGGTGATCAGTCTTCAAATCATTACTTCCTGGTTCAAATTCATTTTTGTACCCCTTGTCCAATGCTCTCTGCATCCCAGTTAGATTACAGACCATATATATACCTCAACAGGAATTATACAGTGTCACTCAAAAGGAAATTATCAAACATTGTAATTATTTAAAGTTCTTATATCATGCTTTTGGACTTTTTTATATATATTGTTTGTGCATTATGAACCTGAAAATGAGCATTATATGAGCACTTTAAGTCCTTAATGGGACTATCGATAGAGGCTTTTAAATGTACTTTCTAGTCTTAGCACATGCTTGTTCACATTTTTGCATATTTTAACGTATTTATTTGATCAAAGACCAAGTTCCTCTGAACTATTTCCCCCTCTCTCCGAATCAGATAATGGCTTCCCCCCCATCAAAGTTGGAGAGCATGTTATAATTAATTACCATGTACAGTAGGTGAAGCGCTAGTTCATTTGATCTGCATTTAGCAGTTGGTGTGATGGAAAGAGAAATGCAGCCATCTAGTTAATAGAGAAGCCAGCAGATCCTTCAAAATGATAATGGGTTTTTTACCCTTGGCTGCCACTTTCCAGGGACACTCCTAGCATCTTTGTCACAAAAAGCATCGCTCCTACAGCGAGGCAATGCAAACCTGTTTTTTTGGGACCTCTCTCTTGTGTACAACAATAGGGCTCCATTACTAATGTAACAGAGCAAGACCCCTGACACAGCTTCAGGTCCAGAGGCCTTGATTCTAACTAACATCACAACTTACATAAGCAGCAATTCTTCACTTCTCTCCCAAATGTCACAACTCACAAACCTCCCTGTCTCTTGTGATGTATCCACTCAGAAGGAATAAGCAATGAGAAGGATAGGCAACTGTAGCAAGTGAAGTAAAAAAGTTGCCTTTTGGTGTAATTCACATGTTCAGATGGATCATTTCCAGCTCTAAATGCAGGACTCAAAGTGACAGACAAGTCAGTGTATATGTGTTTGAATATGTACAGTATAAGTGTTTGTGCATCTACAAGAACAGGTGCATAGTTGTGTTTCTAACAAAGGCAAAAGAAATGCTTGCTCCAATTGCTCAAAACCATGAGGGCTCTCAATATTTTATAAAGGACAGTTTTTTTGTGAATGAAAATGTAAGCCAAGTTTGTGTAAAATGGTTTGACGCTGTTTTTCTTTCTGTTAAATTGTGTTATGATTAAAATCAGCCAGGGGTTTACATGTTTACATAAGGATAACATCTGTAAGATATGCTAAAAAGCCTGATAAGAGCATTCCCTGTGCTATGTGCTGTTGCCTCGGAGGAGTTGTCATTTCATACCTACTTTTCACTCAGCCTGTCGTCCACAATCCACAACCTTGTACGCCTTAGCATACCTCTGTGCTACTAATTGATTGATTTTAAATGTAATGAAAAAGTAAATACATAGGGACCCACAGAAGAAGCATGACATGTTAACACAGCAATTATGAAATACATTTTAAGAACAAAAGGAGGAACAAGGTTGAAAGTTACAGTATAGAAAGACATTGTATGGTTGTCATAGGAAACGCTGTGCTATTTATAACAGCAGACACAAAACCTTTATTAGACTATTTTGTCCACTCATTAATTTATTATAATGCAAACTCACCTGACTAAAGAGCTGTTTGTGTGTCATAATAGACATTCTCAATTGTGAATAATTGATTGATTTGTTTATTTCCGTGTCCTGCACCACATGGTACCCAGCCCATACGGCCTTAAAGACGCTGGACAGCAATGACAAAACATTCTTTTCCAAAACAAAGAAAGTGTCTTATATTGGACACAATGTTATTTGTCTTAGTTGCCTTAGTTGTACTTTCTATATATCTTGCTAAGACACAAACCTCCTGAATAAAGGGCCAAGTCCGCCCACATATTACCTTCAGACAGCCAAAACAAATCAAGCTTCTTCAACTGGAGCTTAAGTGGTGGTTACCTTTTTTAATTTTGTCCAACAGAACATTGGTTGGTAAAGTCTGCTGTCTCATAGTTTGGCCTCCCACATACATGTTAAAAAACATTAAAGTGAAATAACTTGTTTTTGTTTAATGGCAGTCACTGATTTCTTTGGCCTGCTGGGCAGTTGAAACAAGCTGTAAACACAAGACTGATATTATCATGTACTATAGCGTTTAGTGGAGTCTTTAGAACTTTTTGCAAAAAAAGCTGCCTGCGTCTGAAAACAATGCTGCTAAGAGCAGTGACGGTGAACCAAAACAGTGAAGCTGTGGGCCATAGAACCAAATAAGCTGAAAGACACTGAAGCACTCCATAGAGGTGAGGGCGACCACAATCATCTTCTGTGGGCGACCCCTTTGAGCGACCCCTTTTGCCACCAGTACATGTAGTCATTTGATCCATTATTAATATAAAGATATTATTTATTGCAGTTTTAGTCCATAGATGTAACACTGCTGTGTTTGGGTGTAAGAAATTGCAATGGACAAATTGAACATCAGACAGGTCTAATATTTTTAATCATGATCTTGACAAGAAATAAGGTTGTAACCATAAATTTTAAACTTGCTTTTGTGTAGACATTAATCACCATCACAGGGTATTCCTTTGGATTTGAAGTGTTGATCCTCAGAGAGAAGTCCAACGATGAATATTTATGAAGCTGTGTTTTATATTTGAATTTAAAACTCTAAAACTCATAAAACCTGTACGTGATCAGGAGGGTGTCCATTAAGTTCATACAAAAATTAATGTCCTTTGTCCACAGATCTTTCATCAGACAGACACAGGTATAACCTTGGATGAACTGTCACTGATACTCTTCTTTGTAAAGCATTTTAATTGGTTGTAGATATTGGCATGCTGTGACTCCCCATGATGATAACAGATGAGTGGATATGTCTCATTTTTACAAGCTAGAGCTAGTTGTTGTTTATCCAACTGTGTGATCAGCAGGGAAAATGTCACTTCAAACACAATCCAGCTCTGTATGCAGCCCTCCACGTCTGAAATGATTAAGATGGAAGTCACGAACGCTCAATCTGATTTTCTCTTTAATGAATTGTCTGCAGTATATTTACCTTTCTACCAAGTTGTACTTAATTGTATTTTTGTGCCTTATTAATTTCACACTTTTGTAAGTACGTAACTTTTATGTCCCACCTCTGCTTTAGCTGTTAATGTAATCTTGAGGACCTTTGTGCTAACCCCGTTTAATTACGTTAAGCTCCTGAGGCCGACAATGATGTATATGACAACAAACTACACGTTTTATGCAATATTCAATATCTCCAGATCAATGCAGTGTAGAGACTTACTTTTTTGTTCAGAAGCAGAGAGATGGTTAATTTAAATGAGGTCTTCCGTGCGATTGTAGGCCTTCCAGAAGCACTATAATCCAACCTGGAACTACAGTGTCTTTGTACAACAAATCCATAATTATGAATCCCTGCATCACTTCCAGCTAACGTCATTCTGAATCATCAGCATGAAGGCTACAGCTGGGCCTTTCCAAAGAGGGCTTCAAATGCACTGCGCAGTGATGTCTATGTGGATGCAGCCCAGCGCCTTTGCTGATGTACATCCTCATATCATGTCAGATCTGTAGTCTTCTACATACAAAAAGTATATACACTATTACTATACTATTAAATATATTCTGTAGCACCCAACATGTGTTACTTTGCTGCTACATGTACTAAACATAGAACAAACAAGCCGAAATAATGACACAACAGAGTAATTGTGGATAGTATTATATTGCAAACATTTTATGTGACTTACATAACAGGGAAAGGGACATGAAGTCATGTCAGGAGAAAGGTAGCTCGCTCAGCCAATATATGTAGTAACCCTTACCTGATACAGAAGGGGGGCCTTGTATGTAGTGTGTGAATTTGTAGGTTGGGTAGTCAATCAGGAAGTAGACAGGAAATGCATTGGAAATGGCACAATTAACTTTTACTGATAAAAGTGTATAGACTTTTCAGGGGGGAAACATCAAAATAGTTTTTTATTTGTGTCAGTTAAAGTGTTTATTTTTGTTTCCCTTGATTGCCAAGATTTGGGAGAACAATTTTTATAAGCCAAACGTCTTGTTTGATATTGTTCTCTGTGTGATAAAGTTTATACATTTCAGAGACATTCAATTTTAGTTTTTTCTTTTTGTCTTTATAGTCATCTAACAATTTATACATCCATATGACATCCCTGCAGTATACATAGTTACAGCAAACAAGTTTTCCTAAACCAAAAAGGAATATATATTTTTTGCATTACAGGGTTGAGGTTATACAAGCATTATTACAAAGAAAACAGATGACTGAAAGATTGGAAAGGCCCCAGAGGTTTAATTACAAAGCCTGCTTCCAGACATCTGCTGTTTATTTAATTTTGCTTTTTTACTCTGGAGCTTTAACCTATTGAGATATGTTGTAGATTGTATGAATGTTAGTTTTTCATGGAGCTGGGCTGAACCATAATTAAGTAGTTCATGTACAATGATTAAATAAATTAGTACATTTCAGTAATGGCCAGGCTCTTCAGTGATCTTGGAAATTATACTTTTGCTAATAGCCAAAATGAGTGTTAATGCATAGAATCTTTGTTTCAAGCATCCCATCCTAATGGATAAATTTATGGTTAGACCATGTGAGCCATAAGTTAGACCAGTTCTTAACATTCACCTCTGGTGCAACTCAGACACATTATCAGTGATGTATTCTGGGTTCATTGTGTGTGTTCAGTGTTTCGGGTCTCACAACATCATACACCCTCGCCCAGGCGACCCAACCAGGGTTGATCAGGCCCTGGCTGGTGTCTGACTAGCTTGTATGATCCACGCATCGCCCCGCTTGATCCACAGCCATCTTGACGCCTTTTTGGCGGCGTCCGTGATGTTCTTGATGGCTTTCCTGATGTGCAGTCCCTTCACCCCAAGCATCTTGAGGGCCCAAGTGAGTGACTGGCCGACAAATCCTCTGCACCTGACCTCAATGGGATTGCACCAGGTCCTCCACCCCCTGCTTTGGCATTTTGCCTTGTTATTTCTGACACCAGGACAATGTCTCGCCTGAGCGTGGTCACTGCAATGTTTTCTGGGAATTTTAGCTGTCTCCCTAGGTCGACCTTCAGCTGCCAGTCCCGAGCTGTTGAGAGCAGCCCCACAGATTGATTCAGGCGCTTGTGTGGCTTCTCCCGGGCTTTAATGAAGGCAGTGATCTGTCTTGGTGGTTTTGGAGTCCACTGCACGCAATCCCAATGCAGATGACCTCTGCAATGACCCTCAGCAATTGGTTGTGGCGCCAACAGTAGCGCCCATCACCCACTGCTCTTGGGCAACAGCAGGATGTGCTCCAATGACCCTCCTCTCTGGCAGAGTGGGCACCGTAGTCTGCCAGGCCCCAGCGGAAGACGTCGGATGGACTGGGCAGGACGTCGTAGACAGACTGAACAAGGAATTTGATCCGTTGTGGCTCTGACTTCCACAATTCTGACCACGATATCTTCCGGTCTGCCGCCTGCTCCCAATATAAACGTTAGGCCATTTATTGACTAGATATGAAAACATGTACTGTATGTCATTCAGTTTCTTTCTTGTGTTGATAACAGGGAAATGATGAACATTTGACATCTGTGCTGTTCAATATCACAGGATACCTTTAAGATAAAAAACTTCTCTCCTCCTCTGTCTGAATGTATTTTATTATTACTATTCAAAGAATGCATGCAAATATACCACCCCGTGATTATCGTGTATTATGGAACGATTCAAATCCTTTTTAATACTAGTTTTATAATAAACTAGTTACTACTTATAATACTTATTGTGATGGAATAACATTATTTTGCTGCATAAACAATAAATTAAAAGGATGTATTATCTACATATAGTCACTTTTATAATTGGCTTTGCAAAGCCAAATACAAGACAGGCATCAATCTTTCTGATAATTATACAACAAATCCATTAATGCATACAGAGTATATGTAAATAATTTCTCAGTTTAACACGTTGTCTCATTATTCTTTATTGCGTCTGTGGCAAAATGTTATAGGATACTTACGTGGTGTAGCATCTCTGTAAAGCTGCTGTTTCAAGTCTTTACACTGCCTCTATGAAAGCTAAACAACCGACAGATGTTTGTGATTGCTTTAGCTGCAGTAAACAGGATGTTATGACTGTATATTTTTGCTGGGGTCTTTAAAATATCAGTAAATTAGGAATTTATATTGTTGCAGTGTTCTTAAGATTTTCAAGCTTTCAAACTTTCACCATACAGATCAGATATTTGTTAAATATCACTCAGCCTTTTAGAACAAAAGTAGATTTCACACAGTAAAAGCTGCTCCTATAGTGTATGGATTTCTTAACAGTACCTGCCGTAGTAGGCACTCCAGATTATTGGAGAGCAGTGTGCACAAAATGTCACCAAAGTATTAAGGCTAATAAATCCATACACCTGGGAAACAGCTTTCCATGGATTAAAATTTTATTGTGGATATAAAAGAAAAAAAAGCCTTTAAATAGAACTGTCCTCACAGTTTTTTCAGATTGAATGATCGTTGGCCACATGGGCCACCCTAGTTCTAATGAATGTGGAGGAAGATAAACGCAGTTACCAGTGTGAATGATTTATTTGTTGAGGATTTTACTCACTCTCACAACCCATCACTCCTTTTGACTTCCTTCTTCTCAGCTGCCATCCTTGATGACCCTATGGAGTGCAGCAGAGGAGAGCGTTTGGCCATCACACTGGCCAAAGACAGCATCAACAGGAGCAGTAACCGCTCCACCACTGGCAAGTTGGAGGTGGACATCTTTGAACTGCTGAGAGACAGTGAATATGAGATGGGGGAAACAAGTAAGTAACACAGGGAAGAAATACCTATAAATGGTGTAGGAAAAGAAAGTGTTGATGTGTGTGATTGTTAATGTGGGTCTGTTGGTCAATATATGTGTGTGTGTGTGTGTGCTGTGGTAGAATTGCCAGCTTATGAGCTCATGCTATGTAGGTTGAGACAGTGGTACACCAGGTCTCATTCAGTCAGGTCAGTGTTCAACACAACAACCGTAGGCCATAACCTGTCTCAGGCAGAGAAGTAGTTCAACTCTGTCTCTATGGACGACGGGAGACATAACAGCTGTATGATTAGACCGTGCAGTCTCAAGCGCTCCTATCCTGCCAAGGTCATGCTGAACATTAACCCATACTTACATTCATACACACATACTTAACCATACTTCCCAGAGAGAGATAGACTCAACTAGGTTTTAGGTAAATACATGTTTTACGGCTGCCGCAATATCTTTCTTCTTACATCGAAGGTTAAGCTAAACTTAACTCCCCCAGCATGAGTTTAAATACACCGACAAGAAGAGAGGAACTTCAGAGACGCCACTACATGATAACACATCGTGGTTAAACTGTTCTGTTTGCCTAATTTCTCCTCAATCGAGATTCTATTAAATGCTTCTGCTTAAGTTATCAAAGTCACCTGAACCTTCATGTATCCAGAAGTCAAGCTGCTTCTGAGTTTTTCTGTAACATACTTTAAGAAAGAGAAAGAGTCTCTCGTTGCAAAATCAGCAAGCCTGTCATTTCAATTCATCCTACTGTCTTATTTTCACTTATTTTCAGTCTCTCACACTCTTCCCCCAAGTACAAAGTTATTTCTGTCTGTCTGGTTTAACAGTATTTTGGTCAAACAGAGGCAGATATGATTGAAAATAAATGACAGACTGCCATGGTACAGGAACGCAAAATGAGCTGTCATATTTTGATAGCTGCAAAAATCAAATGGTGTGTTTGTATTTTGTTCTCTTATACATTGGCAACTTTCACTCTGCTGTGGCAGGGCAGATCAAAACAACATTTTCTGCAAAAAGGAGTGTAATGTAAAATTGTCTTCATGTTTGTCAAAACAGAGATGGCCGTCAACAGAAAGGCTTATTGACCTTTTAAAATTCCAGTAACTTGTCACACAGATGTGGCAAATGTACCTTTTTATAAATTGTATCAATGCCTCCATTTCACAGCTCCTCAGAACATCAGTGTACTGGTTAGTGACTTGTTGCCTTACACATCAGTGTTTACTGGTTAAATCTTTTAATTTTTAATGAAAACTATAACAAATCAATACAACACAGTATGGGTCTGCAGAAACAACCAATCTAAACAGCTATAACAAGAAGTGTGAAGACTATATTTTCAATACAACACATTCACACTTTTACAAACCTAAGAGCTTCAGTGGTGCCGCTTAATCCATGGAAACACTGCTTCACTTACCACAACAACTAGAAACTCTATTACTTTCTCTGCCTGGTTTACTACAAACCCTTCCCAAATGTGGTTTCTCCTGTGTGTGGAGTTTGTGTTTCTGTGTGTGTGTGTGTGTGTGTGTGTGTGTGTGTGTGTGTGTGTGTGTGTGAGTGTGTGTGCGCATAATTAATTGTGTGTGTATTGTGCAAATGTTTTGTATGTGTGTGTGTCTGTGTGTGTAATTAGAGGAATGAATTGGATTAGGGACGGATCAGTGGCCACAGTTAGATGGAAATATCACAGAGGGGCTGCTACCTGCCCAGAACAGTCCCACCCCCACCTTTCAAGCACCAACTCCTGCCTGTGTAGTAAACAGCTCCTAAATGGATGACTCCCTTGACTGCTTGCATCTTTTACAGGCAGGTAGTCTATATCAACAAAGATTCCTTTAGGGGATTGCTCTGGTGCCGCTAGGAGATCCGCCGGATGTCCCTCATTTTGACTGGATGTCCCTCACGTTCCACATTTCTTTGTGTTGACATTCTAAACTCTGATGGATAAATGAGGACTATGGTTAACTGCTCCTTAGATCTCTACAGGGTGAAGCAAACAGCTTGCTAGACTATCTGTTCAATATGAGATTTCTGTTTCATGACTAAAACAACTTTTGAATGAGCACCAAAACAAGTTCCTTCCTGAAGCTGTTCTTCTAGAGACACCGTTATTGCGTCTAGCGCCCAAGACGATTGTGATTGGTTTAAAGAAA
>NC_045735.1:25577073-25585091 GCF_008692095.1 Etheostoma spectabile | reverse complement strand
CCAGAGCACGTTGTTCTCCCATCCCGGAGTCCTTTGTGGACTAGCCAGACCTTCCTCTGGCAATGCGAGGCTAAGCGGCAGTAAATTCAACGTGACCGGACTTCTTTCACAGTCCAATATATATTGCGGATAAAGCCATATTACACACATACATGTTTGCTTCAGTGCTGCCATGGCCAACTGAGACGGTTTTAATCCCAAGAAATCTTAAACCATTGAGATCTGACAGGAAACTTGCAAACGCCAAGACCTTCATTACCTGGATATGTGTATTTGTGGTAGCTGCAGTTTGTGTTTGTTTTAGTGTGCACATGCATGTTCTGTGGCCGTCTTTTGATATTTCTGGTTTTGCTAAATCTCATGCTTTTTTTATTGTATGTCTGTCCAACCGTCCGTCAAGCATTTCACAAGTCAAACTCATTACAGCCCTCTAATCATTCCAAGGATCCAATAGTTTGTATTGATCAGGGAAAATCAATGTCAAGCGGAGAAAATGGACTTACTTGCTTACCGATCTAGCTTCTGACTATAATTTGTCCACGGTGAGAGGCACACTACTATTCCGAAAATTATCAGCATTAATGTACACCTTGACACTGCAATTAATGTCCAGTGATGAATAAACTTAGGTGAGGAGCAAGAGTTTTGACAAAGAATTTTCATGCTCATTCTCTGTCTCCCACACATACGCACACAATGCTGGCTGTGCAGAGAAGAAGCAAATCAAAGTGTCACAGGAGCACGTTGGCTGGCAGTCAAATCATTCAGCTTTGTAATTTAGTGAAGCCATGCAGACAGGTGCAAATGTGTGTGCATGCACTGTATATGTGTGCATACGTGTGTATGTGGGTGTTTGTGTAAGGTGTCAGTGTGTTCATGTCTTACAGGCACCATGGGTGGCTAAGGGATTACTTATTAATCATTCGATTCACTGCCTCTGGATTCACCACACAGGCTCGAAAACGGTTCCGTTCTTGCCTTTTGCACACACGTAGCTGGTTAATGCTCTGCATTTACCCCAATAACTGATGCCAAATTATCATCGCACACACCTACTTTGTTCACACATTGACTGAAGTGCTTTAAGTAGAAGCTAGGGGTGGGGTAGATTTAAGCATATGGCCTCTGTAAAACTCACATTCACTGTAATGTTTCCATCTAATGAAATGTTTCTGTCTCCAAAGGTAAAGTCTTTAAACCAGCCCAGAAAAACAAGATGAGATGTGTGTCAAATTATAGCATTCGTGTATAAGGACCCTAACATGCACCCTGCGCAGTGCATAGTCCTACGCAATTGTCTTTACTAGTTTAAGACCAACAGTTGTCAATTTCCATTCCAGCACCTGCGTCCTTTAAATAGCAAATGCACCTGCACCCATCTGTGTGCCCATGGGCGTGCTAGTCTTACAGGTAGGTGGGTTTAGGTGTGTTCTTGGTTCTTGTATTGCTATCTTGAGACAGTGGAAAGTGATAGCGCCATTGACAAACAAAAAGCTGGTCAAAAGTTAAAAAAACAGCATTTCATTGTTATTTTAACAATGCATTAATACAATGTGCGCACACACAATGCTTGTTTCACACTGCTTGTGAAATAGTATT
Source organism: Etheostoma spectabile (assembly GCF_008692095.1). Lineage (NCBI taxonomy): Eukaryota > Metazoa > Chordata > Actinopteri > Perciformes > Percidae > Etheostoma > Etheostoma spectabile. The sequence continues at coordinate 25,583,492 of NC_045735.1, read as the reverse complement.
ATTGTGTGTATCTACTGTATATATTTTATATTACATGTTATTATGGTTACTGGCGCTTCCCGCACGAGCAGATCAGTTTCTTCTCCTGAAAATTTCTCCTTCCGGCTTAGCAAGTCCACCATCATAATAGCAATGTGCCAAGGTACAAACGCACCTGGCTATTCAAAGGAATGGGAGATGACACTGATTGGTTTATTGCATGTTAAGCCCAAAACGCATTTACGATTAAGATACTATGTACAACCCTTTTCAACAATGCGCTTGGCGCACGGACATTTTTTTACACCATTAAACTAGCAAAAGTGAATTCGTACACGCCCTAAATGCAACTGCGCCAGGCGCTTCACGCCGTGCACTTAGATCGTTAAAATGGGGCCCCTTATGTTCAAATACCAGATTTTATGTTTAAGCCTTCTGATATTGTTTCCTGTCACTATTTCTGTCCCTGCATTTCCCACTGTCTGTCACTCTGGTTATCTGTCAGTGTCTCTTCCCATTGCTGTATCTCTCTGTCTCCATATGTGAAAGTCTGTTATATGATTATCGGTTGCTCCCAAAAGCTATTAAACTCTCATGGCCAGGGTCCATAGGATTTTTCTGTATGTGCATCATGTTGGGCATATTAAACATGGACAAATGCATTTGGCCTTGCGCGTGTTTCATTAACACATGTAGGTTCAGGTTCCCTTGAGACAGTAGAAGCGCTGGCTCAGGCCGCTATCTGTTTAGGGTTTAAAACAGTCAGCATGTACATCCATTAACATCTGGCTGAAGAGGGCCTTTTTTAAATGACTTTAGACTCCTTGCGAAAGCCTATGCTTTGCTTTCCTGAATAGCACTTACTGACTACTCACTGTCTCTGTTCCCTTCTCAATCCTTAATATCTCTGTTTTTTTCTCAGTGTGCCAGATCATGTCGAAAGGGGTGGTAGCAGTCCTCGGTCCTTCTGCCAGTCCGGCCTCCAACTCCATCATCAGCAATATCTGTGGAGAGAAGGAGGTGAGTTTATGCACCCAATTGGCCTGCAGCCACGGGTTATGTAGGCAGCGTGCTCACAATGCGATCAGAAAAACACTGCTTGGAACAATGATGCTCATTAGCAGCTATGTGGTTTTTGTAAAAGATTGAGGGGGAATGAAATCCAACTTGTTAGTGAAAATGATGAAACACCTCAACAGTGTCATAACTCTCCATTGCAGTCCCCACTCCATTCTAAGCACCGCTGGACATTTTATGTCCTCCATTCTCCCTCATTAGCTTGGAGCAGTTTGGGCCGTAGATGCTTGCGAGCCACTGTTTTGAGATTTGTATGGAAACTAAATACGGATGAACAAAAGTAAAAGTCAAGACACATATTTTCTTTTTTGAACATTGAAGAAAAACATGTTTTCCATTAATCACACATGGCAAATGAGTGGATTTTGCCTCAGAGCCAGAGTGCATGCAAACAGATCCCAGTTGGATGTTAATTGGCTTCTCTGAACTCTTGAACTTGTGTTTTTTTGATGACTGAAGTCAACAGACAATTATACAAAACCATAAACTAGATCAAAATAAATTGTAAAGCAGAAAAGAATTATCTGTGATGTTTTTACTGCCATGCATTGGCGCGTTTACTAAATTTGATAGATTTGTTTTGCATTTTGTAGAAGACTATTCAGATTATGAAAGTAAATACACCAATATTGATAGCATCTATTTTATCTATTGTGTAGAATACTAACTGCTGCAGATTTATAAAAAAACGCACGTCAGCTTTCTTTCAGTTCATTAATCATTCAGTTTTCAATTGTTTGTTACGGAATGCTCCAAGCTGTAATTGGATTTGGTCCAGAGAGAGACTGCCTTTTTATCTGCGTGAACTTGATCAGCATGACTATTAGGAGACATCCCATTACCATCCTCCTAGTGTCTATAATGTTCTCCGGTACAGTACAGCCCATCTTTCTAATGAGACATCAGTCCATTGTAGTGGTAGGAAGACCAGGACTCCCTGCTGTTCGAAAATCTCTGGTGGTATTGAGTTGCAGGGCTGACTGCTTTGAAACACTGACTGTGAAAATACCACCGTATCAATATTAAAGACTATAAGGTGTTAAATGATACATACAGTATAGTCATAAAATACCCCAAGGCAGGGGTTTTCCTGGTGGGGGGGTAGACGGCACGGCAGTAAGCATGAAAGGTCTGCGTGCAGTAAACTCAAAGAGTCTGTGTTACCTTATTTGACAGAAATCTTAGCATTTTCCTTTTATTCCTGACGATTTAATAAACAAATGTATATTATGCTTGAGCAAATGAAACCCCAATTAACAAAACCGGTTTAAAAAAATATTAGTATTTAAAAAAAGAAACACCGGGAGTCTGGTACAGACTGGAGATAAAACTGAGATTGGCTCTCATATTGAAGTTCGTGTTCTGCTTGATAAACGGTTGTTTGGTGAATTGCTTTTAATCACAATTAGATAGGATTTAAATTGCTATATTTTTTCTCTCAATACTTATCATTTTGGTGCTGGTGATTTTCCTTTGGGGCCTGGCTAAAACCTCTCTGGTGCCAAAACTTCCTCTATGCAGGAAAACCCTGCAAGGAGTTAATAACAGCCCTAAAGATTCACGGTTTCCCCACATTGGCTCAAATGTCATCTTTACTTATCTATTCTTATTGCACATGTGAATAGTAGGGAAATAATGTGGATGACATTTAGATTAGTTACAGATAGGAGGATTATAGGATCTTCTGTCATCATGTTGAATTAGTATTTGTACTTTCCCATGTATAACACTTCTTTTAGCTGTAATTTCTATCGAGCTGTGGCCAGTACTGTGACCGATGCTGTAGTCTGAATTGTATTTAATGTTGAACTTGTAATAAATCAGAACTGCTCCCATGGCTGGGGGATAAATATATGCAGTCTGTTTTCACACATAACTTGACAGCTTCATAGAAATATTTGCACTGGGCGTTTGATATGCCAGTTGGGTGTCTATCTTCATCTGCTCGGAAAATTCCCTATTACGTCATTCTTGGCAAGCATCTTCTCACAAGTGCTCTAGATGGACTTGTTGTTGACTTGAGATGTGGACTACTATTATTTCAGGGGCATAGCACACTTTTGTGCTGAGAGGTGCATTCTATTGTCAATAGCTATTCAACTCTTTCCCTGTAGTTGTTCTATTCTAATCCATGTTTTGTGGAAAACCAATACTGATTTCTCTTCCGTATTAAAGTCTAATTTTAACACAGTGGTACGCCCTTTACCTTTATAATTCCATTTTATCAGAGCCACTTAGTTTTTAGCTTGATCTTAAACTTTCAAAAGTACCCATAACTAGCCTAAGTGCAGAAAAGTGCCCTCTTTGACTGATATACCATTATATATTATTACACGGCTTTTTTGAATACTCGATTCTGATTAGTCAGTCACGACATTCTAATGTGTGTTTTTTCAGGAAAAACACAAATCGCCAAAATTGCCAAAATCTTTTTGAAATCATTCTTTTTTTATCATAGTATTGATTTCCTAAGTAAGTAGCCGTGTAATAAGCAGGATAATCCAGAGTGAGAGGGTCATTATTGTGAATTAAGCCCTTTCAGGGTGATTCAAGAACTGCATCCCCCTGTTGTGGTTTAATTTGCAATAATGACCCACTCGCTCTACATGATCCCTTACATATATTACTCATTCGTACTATGTAAGTAGCATTTCCTGTTGTAGTTGGTTAGTATAGAAATACTACCTTCAAATAGTACCTTTAATTTGTACTTAAGTGCAGTACTTGAGTAAATTTTGCTGTACATTCCACCACTGCCTTTTACAAATACAGGGCCCTATTTTGACGATCTAAGCGCACGGCATGAATTTAGGGGCTATTTTGACAGTGGAAAAAAGGGGCTGTGTGTCAGGCACATGGTTCAAAAGGGTGTACTTAGTGTCTTGGTTAATTATTGGTGCGTTTTGGGCGTAACATGCAATAAACCAATCAGAGTGTCATCTCCAATTCCCTTTAACAGCCAAGTGAATTTGTACCTTGGCGCATTGCTATTATGATGGTGGATGTGCACCGTAATATTTTTGTATGTAATCTTTTGCATGTTTGTGTGCAGCTGCGCTTCCTTGTGTGTATGTAACAAGCATAGTGTCCATGTGCTGTGCATAAGCATAGGCACATTTTACTAATTTGCTGTTAAAATAACAATAAAATGCTGCGCATTTGACTTCAGGTTTTTGTTGGTCAATGGCGCAATCACTTCTCGCTGCCACAAGATAGCAACACGCCAAGAATGCACTTGGACACACCTCACTGTAAGACCAGCACGCACATGGGCTTAAAGATGGGCGCAGGTGCATTTGCTATTTTAACGACGTGGGCGCTCAACAGGATATTGACAACTGTCGATCTTAAAATAGCAAAGATACTTGCGTCGGGCTTTGTGCTGTGCTGCGCCAGGTGCATGATAGGGCCCACATTGTTTTTGCTTACAGTAAAGAACAACTATAGCCAAAACTGTGCATCCTCAGCTTTGACACATCATTGTTCTATCTACAGTGGGAAGTGTAAGTGTATTTCAGAAGAGCAGGATAGACCTGCAACTGCTTGACAGTACTGAGCATATAATTCAGACCCTATGTAGGTCATCTTTGTAGGGTCTGTGAAAAGTGTCTGGGATTGTAAAATGGTTTGAAGGGTTTCTTCTCTGACATGATTTTGTTGGAAATGCATAGTTTGATGTGCTGTGACATGTTTCTCACCTTACAGTAACACCAAGAAAACTTGATTTTAGAGTTTACAGGTAGCCACAGAGGATCACTTTGCTTCTTCTTTCACCACTAGTAAAAGAAGAGGAGAACACACTGAATGTTTGAGCCTTTCGAAGTGAAAAGAACATGCAGTGATGTATGCAATGCTGTTTAAATTCTGTCAACCAAATCCACTCCAACACACGTTACAGTAATGCTTCTAATGTTAGTTAGCTAGGTCTTCAGCTTTTATATAAATATAGAGTTGGTGTTGTTGCCCCCAACATTTATAATCACATGTCATTAGATGTAATTGTGTGTCCACCCACAGTCATAAAGAATATTCATTCAGTTTACAGGATGAGATGAGGGATTCTGATATGAAAATGCACTTTTGGACACATAATTGTTAAGACAATAGACAATAGATTACACCCAAGGGAAAACCTGTTTCCTCATGAATACCGTACGGTCATCCTCTTTTCTCATTCTGTGTTGTATAAGATGCATTAATAACTATTTTTAGGTTGCCAGGCAATTCATGGAATAATCAAGCCCAATGGTCCTCGGCTGTAGTGATCAGGACCCTGCTGGTTATCATTCTAGTCATCAAAATCAAAGACTATTGAATACCTAGAATGCTTGGAAAAACCAGCAGCCATAGCAGTTTAGTTTCCTGAGAAACAGAACTAAGAACCCATGATGTCAGATGCTATTTAGAGAGAGAGTATGCTGATTTTTACCAACCAAACACCACACCAGCTGATTTCACTGATTAGGTCCCCCATCTCAGACTTGAGGTGTGCAAATCAGTGAACTCAGCTTGTGTGTGTGTGTGTGTGTGTGTGTGTGTGTGTGTGTGTGTGTGTGTGTGTGTGTGTGTGTGTGTGTGTGTGTGTGTGTGTGTGTGCGTGTGTGCGTGTGTGTGTGTGTGTAGCAGGGAAGGTCACATTGCTCTTGTCCTGATCACTCTGAAGGGGATGACTGGGTAATGACTCTTTTCAGAATGGCCTTATAATATGGGTAGGGTGTTGTAACTAACAATGCAGCACTATCACTAACACATTTTTCATTTATTAAGAGACAAGATATCCTACAGAATGTAAACAATTAAGATGAAACATTAAAAAAAAGCATTTAGTAATCACATATTCTATTTATGATGTGTTTTGAGTCAAAAAAAATTTGACCTTTGGCAAAATATGAGGAGTTATTTGCCCTGGAGTTCTTCATTTAAGGATTATAAAATAAGTAATGTCCTGCGTTCAAAATCTTACTTAAGTAAAAGTACAAAATAGTTGCATCAAAAATCAAAGTACCAAAGGTAAAACTACTCATCATGCAGAATGGCCCATTCAATTTGATTATAATTAGTGATGCATAGTGATGTGTTCATCACTTTGACTTTGCTGCAGGTAAGGGTAACCTATTATAATACTTTATATCATAATTTATTACAGTGATTGATTATATTTTGCATTAATAATTTAATTCCGCAAAGTTAGTAGTGGAGTAAAAGTATAAAGTGTCTTAAAGCACCCATACTATGCTTTTCAGGTTCATAATTGTTTTTTGAGGTTGTACCAGAACAGGTTTACATGGTTTTTCAATTTTCAAAAAACACCATATTTTTGTTTTACCGCACATGGCTGGAGATCCTCTTTTCACCCTGTGTGT
>NC_045735.1:25576853-25577063 GCF_008692095.1 Etheostoma spectabile | reverse complement strand
GTCTCTGTTTTAGCTACAGAGTGAGACATCTAACTTTTTTTAGCTACAGAGTGAGGCATCTCACTTATATACTATACTATCTTTGTTGGGAGTTGCACGTGCAAAGTAAGGTAAGATCACATCAGCTAGACAACTCTTTCTCCGACTTTGGTCAGTACAAGGCAGGATTAGCTGGAAGACTTCTTCTAAACGAGGGCACACTTGTGGAAT
>NC_045735.1:25576681-25576843 GCF_008692095.1 Etheostoma spectabile | reverse complement strand
CAGGGACATGTAAGTAGTTCTTTTGTAGATTATGTTGAACTAGTGTGTGTTGTAGCAGTGTTTTTGCTATTGAGAACGAGCTAGCATGCTAGCGCTAGCATGGGCTAAGGTTAGCCACCTCATCTTGGCTAGCAACGTAGAAAGCCATGCAGATTTTGAACA
>NC_045735.1:25569609-25576671 GCF_008692095.1 Etheostoma spectabile | reverse complement strand
AGACTGAAGGCAGAGGACATTCAGAAACTTGGATCTCACTCAAAACCGCATGGATAGTTTTTTTCCAAGTTTGTACCTGTGTGGAAGCACCAGAGACACAAAATAGCACCCCAAATCCCAGAAAAAGTGATTTTTTTTCATAATATGGGCACTTTAAAATCAAAATACTTAAGCAAAGTACAAGTACCCTCAGACTTGTACTTAAGTAGTACAGTAAGTACAGTACTTGAGTAAATGTTCTTACATGTTACATTCCACCACTGCACAAGATTTAGAATAAGGAAAATCCCTGCTATTATAACCAAGGACACCATGTAGTACTAGTCATCCAGAAACAGATCTAAAGTAATTCAAATATTTCAGTTCTGAGCACATTAAAGGTCCAGCACTGTGGGGGGAAAAGGCAAGCACAAAATGCTTTCCTGCTGAGTGAGAGGTTTGGGCTGAAGCTGAACTTATATGATACCAAGATGGTGAAGTTATCCTTGATAAGATGAGCAGCACACATCTTGCATTACTGTAATGCAGGCTCATCCAGTAGCACAGAAACCAGCAATCCTTTGAGAAGAAAATTTAAACCTTTACCCTATTCTTTGCAGCTGAACAGTCTGCAAAACACTTCTGAGGACTGCTCAGCAGGAGATAAGTAGATTGGCCGGTGGATGCAAGCAGGTTCTTGTGCCTAATGTTACCTTTTGACTCCGGCATCCCAATGCTTGCCCCCCAAAAAAGCCCCCTAACCAAGAACAAACCCAAATGGAGTACTGGAGCCATCTGATATGATTAAGAATTTTACATACAAACCACGTAACGGTATTTTAATCCAAAATTACTTCCCAATTCAACCGTAGATGTTTTTTGTCATCCTATTTGATGAAAGTGGGTCTTTACTAAACAGCTCATAATAGCAAGTAATTACTGAGCATAGCAAAATCCAAATCCCTAATTCACGTTTGTTGTTTATCTGTCTATAAAAAGAGGTCACCCTGAACTGTAAGAGAAGTGTGTGTGTGTGTGTGTGTGTGTGTGTGTGTGTGTGTGTGTGTGTGTGTGTGTGTGTGTGTGTTGTGTGCGTGCGTGCGTGCATGCGTACAATACTTTGACCACCTAACCCCACACTGTAAGCATAAGGCCACAGATGCTGGAAGTCTGGTGGCTGGTTGCCTGGGACACTGGCAGCATGATTGCAGCTGACAGACCCTACTAGGTGTTGAGCACATCCTCTAACAGTCCCTATCAATCACTCCCTGGGTGCCACTGCTGGTGCAGAGGCTACTTCTGCCAGGGCAACAGAGGACTGGGACAGAGCCCATCTGGGTTTCACTCTAATACTGAGTAATAGATAAACAGCCACTGCGAATAAGGTGTCTACTGTGTGCATCATGTTGGTAGTTTGTTTCCATCTTATGCGTCACGGCAAGCAAACCTCGAGGTCAGGATTTGGAGGTTGGGTAGATTAATATCGACTAATGAGAAACATTAACTGGAGCTTTGGATGAGAGGTTCCTGCTGCTTTACAGGTGCTCGTCTGCTGGCTGCTGCAGCCAGCCAGGATAGCTGTAGTGTGCAATGCAGCTTTCTTGTTGTTTGCTTAGTTTCCTGTGACTCTCAAGGAGAATAAATTTGATTCTTATTTGTAAGTGGTGATTTAATATAAGGGAATAGTCCCGGGACTTTTCATCACCAGCTTTCAAAACTAAATTAAGTAAATGTCATTGATTACATTTTGATGCGCAAATAAGTATAATGAATTCCGTTTATATCCCACTGCTCTTTGCCACCTTCAGCTTAGTTTAAATGCTCTTATTCCCTGTTTTTTCCACTAACTAACTCTTCTAACATGGAGGATGAAATGTGCAATACCTTTGTGTCTGCTAAAGAGAGGAAACACATTCCTCAATGACTCAAACGTGTGCCAGAAGTGGTTATGAATATAAATATCCAATCTGATGTCCAGGGGTTGCTACGGGCTTGCAAAGCCATCTGGTTGCAGAAGTACAGAAAGATTACACTACTGCATTTTGGTTGGTTGGTGTTCAGTTGGATTAAGAGATGAACCTGAGGTCTGCTGGGCAAACAAAGAGCGCTGGATTGAGGTTGGGGGTCAGCGGTATAGCTCAAGCCCTGGAGATAGGCAATAATGAGGGATTTGGGCTTTCATACACAGACGCATACACACAGAAGCCCACAAACACAATTCTGACTCACTTTTATACAACCACCCAGAAAATGCCTTAAATTATCAGAAAATGGCGTGCAACTTGAGGGTCATTTATGTGCAGATGTTCAAGTACTACATTATTTTCTGCTTTTATGGTTCTCTGGGTTCTAGATTTATCAAGCCATTTTCTGTTTCCAGACCTAAATAGTTGGCAAAGACTGACTTGTGGGCTATTTACAAACAGGGCGCTCTTGGGTAAAATCGCAGATTGCCTGCCACATGAGCGAGAAGAGACAAGTTGCGCTTTCAACATGCAGTTGTGGAAGGTTATGTGTGTGTGTTGGTGTAGGTGTGTATATATAGATATACACTGTATGGATATGTATATATGTGGATAGTAAGAGGAGAGATCCAAACACAGGCACGGCTTTACAGAAGAAATGGGTCATGTAACGCAACATTAAACCATATAGATATAAACAACATTGCTTTGTTTGTGGGGAGGCAGCAGATGCGAGGACGTTAGGTGTACCGGTGCAACCTAGAGGAAAAATATTACTCGCGCCTTAGAGCCCTGTGAGCTAACAGACACTAACTAGCACTGGTCACTGCTGTTGTCTGAAAAACAACACAGACGGGACAAAATGTTGCGTTTACTAGTAAACTGGTAAACCTTGAGACCGACGTATAACCGACTGCTATCTGTTGTGGAATTATCCTCTGTGACTCTCTACAGCTAAAAACTAAGCTGCGCGGTGCAGGGAACAACTCTGACTGGCACATGATCAAACAGTGGTTTACGGAGCGGTACACTGGCTTTGCAAAAAACCCGGGAGCATTCTATGAACGGAATGACACATTTAAAATATCACTCAATAACGCAAATTTGATCGTAGGAAGCCAAAATCGTGATCGTGATTAAAATTTGATTAATTGTGCAGCCCTAACTCAGCCGTATCATAGCACAAGTACCGCTTTGCTACAGCGCAATATACGGTGCTGATTACCCGATGAACTGGAGGTTTGGTAAATATGATGTAAACTAAATACCACAGCGTGCTCTTTCTGCTGGGTTGGCCATGGTGCTGATAACGCTACATTCACAAATGTACATAGATCAGGCCCTCTGTGTTTTTCTCTCACACTCACTCTGTTGCAGTTGCTCTCCCCATCTCATTTTCTACCTCTTTCCCTCCTTTCTACTCTGATAGTGTAGCCTCAGTCTTTAATTTTAAAGATAGTTTGGAGTCAAACATATTTCTCGGGAATACTTATTAGTGGGCAAATGAACTCTGTAGGATTCCTCAACAGACATGAGCTACTGTTGAATAGGGCCATCAGACAAAGCTAAATCACAGTTGATTGCTCATGAATGGATACTGAACAAATTTGAAAACCTTTCTTCATGCTCTCGGAGAGAAAGATTTTGCATGTCCAGTGCTTCATTTGTGTCATTATTGTGAGGCATTCATAAGCTTACTCATTGACCATTTGCCATAGATCTGAGTGTGTGCTCATTAACTTGTCCATTCACATGTCCAGATAGCCTGCTGTGTTAATGTCCAGTCTGTGTGTGTGTAGAGCTGTCCAAACGGATTTAAATGGGTAAGTTGTCCAGCAGTTCAGTGCTACACATGGTGTGGAATTGTTTTTTGTGACTTAAAAAAGGCAGCTAGTCAGACAAGCAAATCCTCTTTGGCCAGAGACCATTTACACAGAAGCTATGCTTTAGACCGTCTCCCTGCCAAGCGCTGCACCACGGTTGGTCACAGCAAAGCCAGCACACCACATTTCCTGTTTGTGTACAGCCAACTTCTGCTCAGCGTTTCTCTCACACATGTGGACACCAGTATCACCTAAATATTGCACCTGCTCAGTAAAAGGGGACACAAACAGTAGGGGTTTGTTTTTACCATTATGGCCAAGCTTTGGTCTTATTGTGGCAACCATTTGCATTGTAGGAAAAAAAATAACCCCTGGGTAGATCGAGTGAACTCGTTTGTGTGTCAAGGTAGCACAAATAGCAGCTTTTTGTTTAAACTTGTATGAAAAAAATTGTTGATCCATTGATTGTCGTTTTTCATTGTAATATGAACTGCCGCAGTAAAACAAAACAGTGTATCTATATATTGGGATAAAAATAATTAAATAATTAATAAAAAATGTAGATTAGTGGACGATGTCATGAACTATAACTGCACTGCTACACAACATTGCATAATATAGCTTTAATCCTTTTAATCACAGCAATGATTGTGTTTAAAGTTTTCTCTTTTTTAGAGTAGCTTTACTTAGCTTGAGGCACTGCAGTCTTCAACAATTAGAGACAAAGTAACTGTGTTTAAAATAACCAGAATGATCATTTAACTTCATGGCTGTGCTTGCACTTTTCCTCCAACTAATCTTTTTCAACTGATTACATATTATTGTTATTATTAGTCTACGTTCAGAAAGTTGTTGTGATTAGATTTGGTTTGTCTTGATAGTGGAGTTAGTTATCAGCAATACATCTGGCTGTTTTTCAGAAATGTTAAAGTTTCAACCATATTTTCCTATGTTTTTGTGTCTAAGTGACTTATGGGAACAACAATCTTTGAAATTGGTCCAGTAAGATTGCTGTAGTCGTCAACAGCCAAACAAAAGTATTTGTTTTGCCACTGCCAGGCTCAGATGAATATTCTAAGTGTCGTACAACATTATGGAAAGATTTCTGTTAAAGAGTAAGTTCCTTTTTTAAAACATAAAAACATCAGTGAAATTGTGTTCGCTAAACCCACCAGACTCCATGTAAATAAACAGTTATTTTAGCATCGTAAAATACACTTCATTCATAGTTGACAGCAACAAAATAAAACAAATCTTGCTTAATACTGGACTAATGTCAAAGATTGTTGTTCCCATCAGTCATTTTGACATAAAAACATAGGAAAATAGGGTCCAGGTTGAAAAAAATGGTAGTTACCCTTTAAATGCTACGTAGCCCACTTTTTTTTTAATGAACAAAGTGAGGACAATCTTGACACAAAATCAATGAACAACTTTCATTCTTCTGTCAATATTACAAACACTGCTGTATTTTGCTGCTTTTAGTCTTCTCTTTGTCATTTGTTTGTCTTCTTTCCTTGCACACTCCTGCAGTTTTAACCAATTTTCACCTATGTTCCTTTGTCCCTCCTCTAATATCTGCTATTACTGCCCTTACACAAGCCTCAGCTCTTGACCTTACTGTCACCTCTTTCTTCCTTTTTTTCTTCTTTTTCTTATTTCACCTCCTCCACTTGTCTTTTTCCTGACATTTCCCTTACCCGACTTCTTCTCAGACTCCAGCTATAGATAACTACAAGGTCAAAATCTGCCATTGTTAAGAAAACTAATGGAAAATAATATTTAGAAGTTTGCTCCCTATCTCTCTGCCTCTCCCTAATCACCCTCCAGCTGGTCATGTTGATTCTCTGTCTGAGTGTGAAGTGGTATAATCAGATCTGATGTTGTTACTTATTTCGCTAAGCCTTAGCCTGTAGTGTCTGTACCTGTAGAGGTTCCAGCCTTCTGTTAATGTCCCTAGCTCACGCAGTAAGAGCGTGCACCGTATGTAGGCTGAGTCCTTTGCAGCGGCCCGGTTTCTAGTCTGACCTGCGGCCCTTTGCTGCGTGTCATCCCCCATCTCTCTCCCACCTTTCCTGTCTATCCACTGTCACTATTTTTTTTTAAAGAATAGAAAGAAAAGTTAATTGACTACAGTTCAGCGTTTAACACCATAGTTCCCTCCAGGCTCAAGGACCTGGGATTAATAAACACTGTGCATGTGGATCCTTGACACCTTAACACACTTCTTACACCCTCATCCTTAACACCGGAGCACCCCAGGGCTGTGTTTTGAGTCCCCTGTATGGGACTCTCTGTACACACACGACTGCGTAGCCACTTTCAACTCAAACACTATCATCAAGTTTGCTGACAACACAGCTGTGGTGTGCCAACAATAAAAAAGGCCCACTTGAAATAGGTAGAGAACCGAATCCGCTGGTGTAAGGACAACAACAAACTCATGAATGTCAGCAAGACTAGAGATGATAGTTGACTTTGGGCAGAAGCAGGGAAGGAGCTATGCTCCCCTTAATATCAACAGGTCCTCGGTAGAGAGGGGAAACAGCTTAAGTACCTTGGTGTCCACATCTCTGAAGGTCTGACCAGGGCGTGCATACTGACTCAGGGAGAGAAAGGCAAAGCAGAGACTGTTTCACCTCAGACACTTGAGGAAATTCTAGGTATCCTCTCAAATACTTAGGAATTTCTACTCATCATTGGGAGTGTCCTGACGGGGAATACCACTGCCTGGTATGGAAATAGCACTGAACAGGGCCGCAAGGCTGAACATACAATAGTTGGTACCCTACCCTGCCTAAAGGATGTTTACACCACTGCAGTAAAAAGGGTGAAAGATCGAAACCAGCCAGGTAACCTTTTCTCTTTGTTGAGGTCGGTAAGAAGGTACCGGATACACCAGGCCAGCACTAAGAGGCTCAGGAGGAGAACAACGTCTGCAACGAGCTGCCAGTGACCTTCTACCGCTCTACCGTTTAGAGCATCCTGACGTACTGGATCGCGGTGTGGTTCTCCCACTGCACTGAGGCAGAACGGAAGGAGCTCCAGAGAGTGGTCAACACCCCACAGAGGATCATCGTCTGCCTCCTCCCCTCCTTGAAGGACATCCATTCATGCTGCTGCCTCAGCAGACCTAAGAAAATCATCAAGGACTGCTCCCTTCCTGCCTACTCCCCTGACCTGCTGCCTTCTGGCAGGCGCTACAGGTCAATCAGGAGCAGGACAAATAGACTCAGAAACAGCTTCTTACACAAGCCATCACCACACTGAACACACTAATTCACTAGCACCCCCTC
>NC_045735.1:25556394-25569599 GCF_008692095.1 Etheostoma spectabile | reverse complement strand
CTTTTAGATTTGTTTAGTGGGTGAACTGCTGCTAAGAATTTTGTTGTTCATTGTTTTGCAATGTCAATAAATCTTTTGATCTGCTCTACCCTCAGGGCACAATTATCCTAAATGAGGACACTGACAGGGGAGAGGAGACATTTTTCCTAATTGATGACGTCATGTGACGAATTAACTGTTTAAATTGTTTGATTGATTAAGCAGAGCTGATCTGCATTTTTCTTAGTGCAGAATAACCAGCTGGAGCAAAAGCCACATTCTGCAGTTTGAATTGGAAAATTTAAGTTGCAGCTTTTTTTATCCATAGCAGTCCTAGAGCAGTACGATGCCTGCCAGACACTCACAGCTTAGTATTCTTTCAGAATAACTCAGAAAAGGCATGCAATGTAATGCATATTAGCATTCATTGCTACTTTAAAAAACAAAATAACATTAACCTACAGCTGAATGCAGTTTACATCCCAACACTCAAGTTTTCATCCATTTATTTCACTTTTTTTAGGCTCTCCATCCGACATTCATTATGATCATTAGGATTCAAAGAAAGAAGCTATCACATTTATCTTCCAGTGTTATTGCTATTGCATTTTGGTTTTTTTCTGCCTGTGTCTGTGTGTTATAAAGTCTCAGAGGTAAAAGTAAATAAGATTTAATGGCTTAGTCTCAAAAGTGAGACTTGAGCTTCAGCTGAGCACATCCTTTACACATTTTTACCTTTTCTGGACTTTGATAGAGCTTCACTGTTTGCGAAAATCTAGAGTTTATAAACTTCTAGTGTTACTTAATTGTCAGTATATAGGTGTTCCTTTTAGTGTCATTTCAAAATTCTCATTGGAATCCATTGATTGTTTCCATCTACATTAATGGGAAGACCATATGGAGTTTTAATTCTAAATCCCTGCTTATTCATCTTCTAGGATCACAGTGACAGACAGCAACCACACCCTACTACTTATGTTATGCTTTACCCAGATCTTTGTTCATACATGCTGGGTTTACATGAACAGCAGATACTTTTGGATATATTGTCCATAAGTTTCCCATGAGACCGAGCCATTAGCATTGGTCATCATTACTAAAGAGGCGTCTTAGTTTTGTATTTTTGTAACAGGTGTTCTGCATTAATTTAAAACTAACCAAGAGACTCAAGTTAGCCTTACCCTATTTGTGTATGTTTGAGATAGTTAATGTATTGTTTATGTTGATTGAGACTTAAAATTAGTAATTCGACGCTGTTCTGTGGTGGGGAAACTATGTAATGGAGACCGCTTCAAGATTACAGTATTTCAACATACCCTTTGACATTTCTGCACTACAATTACTTACTAAACGGCAGGCATAAGCACATAAATCAATTTGTCTGTAATAAGCCAATTGACCAATTTATTGGTCAAGCTGTAATTATTTTTGTAAAAGTTTTAAGAGCACATACACAAAGAAAGTCAACTCTAAGGTCCTTTGTCTTTATGCCTATAGCTGCTTAATCTACAGTAACCACAGCGCCATAAAATGGCACAAAAATGATTTATAATGAGTTTAATTTAATTCAGATGACTAATACATAATGACGCCATAATTCATTTATCTGAGGTTTGTGCCTGTGCATACAAGTGCACAAATCTATAAATACATTTGGTTAAAAGAATGTGACTGTTAAGCTGAACATGAGTCCTCTTTTTAGTCTGTTTGCAAACAAAACGCAGGTGCTTCTTCTGTCTCTGCCTGATCATGATTATAGGAGCACAGCTGTCGTCTGCACCTCTGCTGACCCTTTTCTCACAACACTATTGATGCGTCTTGTCAAGGCTGCACAGGCAGAACCACCATATGCATATCCAAATCCGCTATATTGTCATCAGGAAGCAGTCTTTTGATTTGATCTCTGAGATAAAAGTGAAGTAACAGAGTGACTTCCGGGTACGCTTCATAGCGAAATGGATCATGGATTTCAGTTCAGCTAATTGTTGTCATCAAGGGTATGAAAAGGGACTCGGCTTCAGGTTACAATGTTGTGTAAAGCAACAGAGGAGACAATACTCACACCAGCTGATATTGCTCATCTTTTTTTCTTCCAGCTGCTGGCTGAATTAACGCTCTGCCATTTTCACTCTGAAGTGAAACTCATCAAGAACATTTGAGTATTTTGTCTCTCCACCAACATGTGTGTGTTCTACTCAAAGACCACGATTTGTTGGCCAACATCTTGTTGTGTGAAGTTGTTGTTATTTTGGTAGTGTAAGTCAAACTTCTGGCTAGATTCCCAGAATTGGGCTCTCTGTCAGATAAAACAAAAAAAAATCAAAGCTCCCTGTAGAACATTTTGGATGGACAATAGAAAAATGTTTCCATGCTTGTTAAGCACAGATAGAGTTGCAGTGCTCATTCAAGAACATATTTCCTGGTGCATGATACTTAATTTAATCAGGTAGGTGGCTTGAGTCAGATCATATGCTAATGAGAGCAAAGCTGCTAGCCAAATAGGGGAGTTATAAAAGCAATTCTTTTTTTTTCTTCTTTCACACAAAAACATTTGCTCTGAAATAGCGTAGCGGAGTGGGGAACAGGCCTCTCTAGAGGAAAGGAACTTTTTTCTCTCTTAACTGGCTGATCAATGAGATAGAGATCTCATGGTCAATGTTGCACTCTCCTAAAAGGCACCATGGGAAACGCAGCCCACTTCATCTTTATCACTGGTCTGCTTCTGCTCTGACCGCAGGGACCTGATGCAGGATCATTACTACCACAAATAGAGATCTGGCTTCATGGGCTGAGACTGGGATTAGCCGGCGGTCTGGGATAGAGATTGTTGTTTTGGGCCGTGTTGACACTCTCATATCTCCCGTGACTCTCCCATGTGATTTCCCTCTCCCTTTTCTGAATGCCAACAGCTGGTCTCCCAAATCCACCCATAAACCTTTTGGTTAGAAAGGGGATCAGGTAGACATAATGGACTACCACCTGCCCTCCTGTCACCCTGCAACATCACCCTTGCCAACTCCACTCTGGCATTCCAGCCTTTGCATCACGCTTGCTGACTGATGGACAATGTCTCAAAAAGCATCTGTTCTCTGATGCTCAGCGGCCAACATATTTCTCTGGCCTGCAGTGGGCTTCACCCAGCCAGGCTTCATACCGTGTTCTGCTATTAGTTGTTTTTTCTACAACTGACAACTACCAAACTGATTAGCTACTGTATGTCTAAAGGAATGAATGGTAAACGAACTGTTGTCCGTCCAACCTCTGCAAAGCTTGTATTTAGCTCACTGACACTGAGCGGCTGCTGTCCACGGGGCTGCAGTGCAAAGTGTTTTCAAGGACAGTTCAGTCTTTCTACCAAGCATGCTAATTGATAGCCAGGTCAAAGTGCATTGTAAATGAGTCCAGTTCTCAGAGCCGTGCCCCACACGTTCCAAGAACCATGAAAGTGCGAGGATACTTTATTAAAAACAGTTTTGTTCTGCTGCCCCTTTGAGTCCAAGCCAACAGATGTAGTTGCTCATTATGTCTCTGCTCTCCATATGGCACTACTGCACATCCAGCTCCCTTTCACCTCCCCTCATTGTAACCCTCTCCACTCAGCCTCCTGTAAGGTTCACAGTGGACAGGTAGCAGAATGACTTGGGCACTTGTCAGCTCAACAACCGAGGCAACCCAGAGCTTGTTGTACTGGACGGAAAAGGAAATTAGCTTTCACCTTCACTCCAGCTCAGAGCAGCGTTCTCCTTACTAATGTCTGGTCAAACTACCTTACCTGAATGTAACCTTGCATTTTCCATTGAAGAGGGGTTATCAGAGGTTATTGGTAAGTTTATACCAAGCAATAAAAAACAATCTGGCTGTTTCCACCAAGCAGCCGACGGCGCATCACTGGGTTGGCAGTTTGAAAATGTGTCGGTTGGTTATGTTCCTTGTTTTAATAGCTAATCTAAGCCGATCAGAGTGCAATCTCAGTTTAATTAAGGCAAGTATATTTTAAGCACATAATTGGGTTGAGGTATTTTTTCTGCCAAACAGTGGCGTCTCCTTGTACAACTCACTGTGTGTGTGTGTGTGCGTGCGTGCGTGCGTGCGCGCAAAGCCTGTGTCCTGTAAGGGCTTCCTCATTAAACGCCTGTCAAACCTCTGTCTGCAGACCTGCCAGCCTTTCTGTCACACTGCAGGAAACATACACATATGTACAGACAAGAACACTCAGAGTGAGCCGACTCTTTATGTGTCATACTGAAAACACAGTAGACTGGTGTCAATACCAAAACAATAAAAAAAAATATTTTTTGCAATACCCTTTTTCTTTTTTGTCTCAACACACAGCCATTGTACATTTACAATTTAAGTCCAAAATGTAACACTATTATTATTTAAATTAGGAAATCCTAATGACAAATTATCAAATCATACAATAAGTGAACCGGACTTAGGCTTGCGCAGGCCCATTCATTTATTTGAATGGGACCCAGCATTGCTTTGATGACATTTGCCAGAACACCATGCAATGTCATGCAGTAAGGTCAGTCAAATACATGCAAGCGTGCATTCCCAATTGATTATTTTGCAACGTAAAAGTCTGTTTACTGAGACTGTTTACCTCATGATCGTATTGACAAAAGATTCCTCTCAGCCTCAATGTCATGCTTTCTTCGTCAGTCAAACTATCAGTTTCTCTTGAATCCCTACCTTTTTTTTTCACTTGAACTCAGTCTCCCTGTCTTCAGCCACCCTTCATTCCCCGGTCACACCACCTGTCTTTCTCCACAGCAGTCACCATGGTATTTAGTTCAATTTACAGCGAAGCTACCAGGTTATTAAAAGCGGAGTGGTTACCTTAGACTTTATTGTTTGCCTGAGATTTTCTTCCCCCCACAATTTTCAGATGTAATTAGTTCCCCTCCCACGCCAATAGTACGACAGCCCTGAGATCAGATGCTTTTAAAAAACACTTCCATCTAATTTTGAATTACAGTTTATTTACTAGAAGCTACAGGTTGTTTACACATCCTCTAGTAATT
Organism: Etheostoma spectabile; assembly: GCF_008692095.1. Taxonomy (NCBI): domain Eukaryota; kingdom Metazoa; phylum Chordata; class Actinopteri; order Perciformes; family Percidae; genus Etheostoma; species Etheostoma spectabile. Next base: position 25,564,593 of record NC_045735.1, on the reverse strand, counting down.
GTCTGTGCTTTAGCCAAATAGATTTGCATGCAGCAATGTCAGTCAAATACATGCAAGCATGCATTCCCAATTGATTATTTTGCAACGTAAATGTCTGTTTACTGAGACTGTTTACCTTATGATCGTATTGACAAAAGATTCCAGCCCTGCAGTGTTTTGGTGTTTAAAAACGTTCAATCTCAAGGATCTGTAACTCAAACTGGAGTTTCTGGATTTTTTTTCATTGTCTAACGGGTCCCTGAAACAGCCCCCAACGGTGTAGCCACTTGCATTTTGTTTTTGTTATGGAGGGCTGTTTTTGATCTGAACACACATTTTTCAAGACGTATTTAAGTTGGCATCCAAAAAGTCCAGTACTCAGCTCTAGTCATTACATAATGACTACAGCATAGCAACTTTTACGACATCCTGTTCTAATAGAAAATAAGCACTGCGTCTTCTAAATAATGAATGAGAGCCACAATACTCTGCACTAACTTGAATTGTATTTGTAGCCCACAGAGACCAAACCGTAGCAAAGCTAAATGCTGATGTTGTTATTGGATCCCCTGAAACACTTTGTCTTGAGAATCGAACCAATAAATTGGAGAACATGAGACAAAGTGCCTTTGACAACATAATCACATTTTAAACTGCTGAATTCAATGAGAACATTTAATGAGTGCTGATGGCAGCCCCTTCGCCATTCCTCACTCTCTGTTTATGTTTTCCTGTTGACGTTTTACTCCTCTCCTGTCGAGCACCCGGTTTTCCACATCTCAGCCTCTATGTCATGCTCTCGTCTTCTGTCAGTCAAACTGTCAGTTTCTTTTGAATCCCTACCTTTTTCTTACACTTGAACTCAGTCTCCCTGTCTTCAGCCACCCTTCATTCCCCAGGCACACCACCTGTCTTTCTCCACAGCAGTCACCATGGTATTTAGTTCGATTTACAGCGAAGCTACCAGGTTATTAAAAGCGGAGTGGTTACCTTAGGCTTTATTGTTTGCCTGAGATTTTCTTCCCCCTACAATTTTTAGATGTAATTAGTTCCCCTCCCACGCAAATAGTACGACAGCCCTGAGAGCAGATGCTTTTAAAAGACACTTCCATCTAATTTTGAATTACAACTTGTTTACTAGAAGCTACAAGTTGTTTACACATCCTCTAATAATTGTCTGTGCTTTAGCCAAATAGATTTTCAATAGCAAAATAAAGCTGCTGTCTCTACTAATAACATTGCTTTAAATGAATACTAATTTGTGACGAGAACATTTGTAACTACAGAATGAAGGAAATATTTATACAATAAAACTTTTAACTCCGTCAAATACATGTAGAATTACACCACTGAGATGAAAAGATGTTTGGCCAAAGTGATTATGGAAACATCTTCGCTGTGTTGATGGCTTTACCGTTACTGCAGGTGATAGGAAAATAAAGCCAGTAAAGCACTGTTACCATGCAAAAATAAAATTATAGATAGATAGAATCGGGGCGGCTTTTTGTAATTGTTTTCAATGACAGTGAAGTGTTTAGCTCGCTGCTTTGTGTTGCTAAAGGTGCACTATGAGTTCCTGCATGGTTTCAGCGCAATTTCATTTTTGTCTCAAATCATAGGCATCTCTCCTTGATCCGCTAGCTGCCTGCCCCCTGAATACACTGTGAAAAAGCCCAGTCTCGGGAGACAACACAGGGGTCTTACATGTCAAACAAACACTAGCGGCAAGGATACCAAAACACAACAAAACACTCCAGCCAATCACCGACGAGAGGGATGGGGGAAAGGTGGGGGATAGTGACAGTTAGTTTTTGCAGGAGCGCACTAAACGCCTCAGGCTGAAAAAACTTCTACTTGGAGCAGAAAAGCCCCGGCCGTCATCTACCTTCAGAGCTAAATAATGGTTGGCTGAGGACAGGTGATTTGGTGGTTGCCCAGCTAGAACAACAAAAAGACCCAACTGGCATTGCTCGGTCGGTTTTCGACATAACACCCAGTGCAGGGCACTTCACGTTTTGCAACCTGCACATTTTTTATTTATTTATATTTAATTGGGCTGTTGAAACCAGCAGTAAACGCAACATTGACATTATCATCATGATAAAAAAGCTGATGAACACATTAGCATCAAGTTTTGACATCAAGCAGAGTTGTGTGTCTGCCTTGATGAATGTTGGTCCAGTATTCATTCTCCTCTTAGCTGGGATTTTGGTCACCAACTCCTGAGAAAAATATCAGTCCTGTTATCTTCTAACTTTACTGTAATGTTCTCTAGATAGTTGCTGACATTAGCTAAGTTTCCATTTACTTGTCAATCAAATTATTTGAAGTTCGGTAAAAAAAACTCATCCGAATAAAGCTGGTGAAAGTGTGTTTCAATCCAACAACTTTAAAGCCAATAAAAACCTTATGAGTAATGACGTCACATCAAATCGATCAAATTGGAATATTGAATTGATTTTAGACATTTTAAGGTGTTTCCATTCATTTTCATACTGAATCGCACAACATTCAAGCAAACATTTTGATTTGAAATTTGATTGTGCTGTCCACCAACAAATGATCAATATTGCACAAGTTGTAATAGTGCTAATGTGCCAGCTGATAGCAACATATCAAGCTATAATAAGAAAACAACGACGCTGTCAACACATCGCTATGACGATGCAGATGCAACTTGGCTTTTATTTTCTCTCCAGCACCGCTGCAAGACAACTCTTTTTTTGAGACATGTCTCGCTGTTTGAACGCCTTCCATTCACTCCGGAGGACGTCCCACGGCTTGTCCTAACCTTTGTTTGCCATTTCCTTCACGAGATCCTGATAAATTAAATTCAGAAAGTCTCTCGTCTCCTTGTCTTTCACTTCCATCTGTCTTTGTTGACACCCGTCATGTGTGCAAACAGAGCGAAAATACTGGGCGGAAATGAACTAAAACTTCTTCTTCTTCTTTTTGTGGCAGGTTGGAACCATAAAATGACCTAACACTCAATTGCAATTAATTATTTATTCGGCAAATAACGTTTCCATCAGCGTTTATCGCATAAGCCGTATAGCAATCAAAAGAAAATCTGATGAGACCGGACCTATTTCTTTTGAGTTGATATTCATGAAATTCAATCGAATTTTACTGTTTCCATAAAGCATTTTTCATTTGATATCACTTAATTTGGATAAAAACGTGTTGATGGAAACAAAACTAGTCTGCCATTTTGTGCTGGCAGGTAACACCCAGCGGGTTTATCATAGCCTTTTCACTTAAAACAGATGTCTGCTGTGGTTGGAAACAAGACTGATGAGCGAGACTGAATCAAACAGTTAAGTTGAGGCTGTAACACTGCAACGCTGGGTGATAATTATCTGTGTTTGTGGCTACGAGTGACCCATTTCACGTTACACATAGATCCAATGTTATTAATATATACTTACGCAGCTTTAACAAATACCACAAATCCAAACAAAAAGTTGCATTGTCCATAACAGTATTTCAAACACTCAGAAAATCTGATAAGAAGTTCCACTTTGGCATTTAAGTGACTCACTGTAGATTAGAAGCCGAGTTCGCTGGCATGGCATGTGAGTTACACTGAAGGTGATGCAGCTGTTTGGTTCAGACTCTTTGAAGCTATGCCCTGCAAAGACACATGTAGGAAAGATTTATCTGTTTAGATTTTTGGGATTAATCGACTAGTAGAGTGACTGATACTAGCTGTTGCTTGCAGATAAGAAGTCTGGCAAGCGACTTTGATGTAGCAAACATCTTGCTGTTTAAAATGTGGAGATTGATTTTCTTTGCTTGGAGTACCCCTGTTTTAACTCAAGTCGTGTTTCAAAATAATTTGACACTCCACCACATGAGGAGGATAGTTATTGCCACAGTTTAACAACCAATTAATCATATTGCTCCAACCAGGGGGAAATATGTTAAGGCATGATGTCTAGATAAGGCTCTCTCTTCCCAGACTTTGCTGTAAGCTACATTTAGCCTACAGCTCCCTTGTGAATTTTTAATACTAAAAGTTATGTTTAAAATACAGTGAGAATCATTACAGATTAAAGGTGGAGTCTGCTATTCTAATCCAATACACGTTTTGTCAAATTCAGTGAACATCTCCTTGTAGTCCACTAGCTGTCTGTTCTCTCTGTGTAAGTGGAAAACAAACAACACAACAATATTATGTTTGTACTTGTGCACAAGACAGGGGAAAGTGTGTGTGTGTGTGTGTGTGTGTGTGTGTGTGTGTGTGTGTGTGTGACAAAATGAGTGAATTTGTGTAAGCTGCTTTCTGAGCCCCCTGCTGCCTTAGATACAGCCTATCGAAGCGTGTCAGGTTTCTAAGTGCAAGGGGTCGGGTAGCACCAGTCTGCTGTGTTGAAAAGCAAGAGAAGAACGCATGGTAAACGGGGAAAAGTCGAGGATAAATGAGTAAACAACCTGGGATACGCAGAGAAACAGAAGAAAAAATAGACAGAAATGAGAAAAAGGTAGTGAGAAATTGTACAAATGCAATAGTGAAGATGAAGGCCACACCTGAAGAGGGGAACATTTCCCCGGTGAACAGCTATTACCCGGGTTTTAGGACCTAAGAGAACTGAATGGCTTTCCAGCAGGCGCTGTCAGTAGTGGCCACACCTCCATCCATCCAGACACCCAGGGACTCCATTACACCCTGATGGGCAGGGATGGAAAACCAATCGAGGGGATATGGGAATGAGGGGGAATGCAATGTATGGGAGCTGGGAACCACACAGACAGGCAATCTGCCATGATAAAGAGTCTCCCTTCCCTCTGCCTCCTTTTGGACCCAGCATGCCCTCCTGCATCCCCTTCAAGCCCCACTGCGCTCTACTGCAATGCCTTGGCAGCTGACCAACCCAACACCTGGCACACTCATTCTCTCCTCGATGTTTTCCTCCTAGGCCTCACTGTAAGTCCTGGCAGCATGTATCCATTCACATCATCACATAAAGAGCTTAAGCAGAGATGGATTTCATTGGAGGTTAAATAGATAGGAGACATATTTGAATTGGGGTGGAATAGAATGTTTGATTTTCCTGAAGTTCAGCACATTTTTAGGTGGCTCTGGATTTGTCACTGTTTTTAGGGAACATTAAAGACTGCAAGGTTAGTTGCCGTGTACTTAACCTGCCCTCTGACAGCCAGTGCTAGACATACCTGTTAGTGCAGTGGGGGTGGTATGATAAATTCATTAGGGGCGGCTAATACATATATTTATATAGCTATAGCAAATCTACGCTGTGAAAGCACGGCAATCAATCTCACTGCAGATTGTATTCCTCACAATGGAGCTCGGATAGAGGAATTGTGTTTTTATTGATCCTTACAGAAGGCTTGGCTGGCTTTCTTTTACTTAGTCCTTGTATCTGATCTTTGCTCTGACTACTGAGAAAACACATGCCTTATTACATATGTTTCTGCTCTCAAATGTGTTATTTTCCACAGTTTAATATATTCAGTGTCATTTCATTTTTGAATGTACTGTTTATTATTGAGCATGTGAGGATGTTTTCAGAAATATAGGACAGTCTATTTTTTTTGGACTGTAATACATTTTCTGTTGTTGGAAATAGTCCAGCAGGATATTCCATCGAGTTTAAGATGCTTATTTAGAGTTTAAAGAATGTTTGAGGTTTTTCACATCCATATTGGGAGAGTGGTTTTGAAAGATTTAGCATCTTTTACACACAATTCCCAGATTTTAGGGGAATGCAGCAGGACAATGACCCTCCACATAAATGCATGTTTATGGCCCAGCAATGGCATATCATGACCTTCATTCAGTCGGGCATTGACCACAAATGATATAACAGAAGTGAATAAATATGCTACCTTTATTTATTTATTTAAAGCAACACTAGATAACTTTTTTTGGAAGTGGAATTGTCCCTTTATGTCTCATTGGAACTACAGATCCGCTACTGATCTGGCAAACTTGCATAGTGCGGTTATAGCCGGTGGAGAGCTACAAAGTGAATGCAGAAGTGCCGTTCACCTTGTTACGAGTTCAAGAAACACTGAAATGATTTTGGAAACGTTATTTTAAGTTACAAAAAGTTCTCTAGTGTTGCTTTAAGTATATGTTTGATAGTCAAAGTCTGTTGACCTGAAATGGATGCAACTACCCTCAAGTTAAAGTTGAGAGTCAGAACTTAACTGTAACCGTTTTATTTAATGTGCTGGAGTACCAAGCCATAATGATATATGGAGCAGTGTTTAAAAGATTGTTTTAGATAGATTTGACTTTTCAAGCTGAGTGGAATGAACAGAAAATTTGTTTGGTTATTGTATTAACGTCACTAATGAAGGCCATCTTAGTTTTTGGGGGGGTTACAAATGCTGTAATATTTTGTGTGTGTGTGGTGTGTGTGTGTGTGGTGTGTGTGTGTGTGTGTGTGTGGGGGTGTGTGTGGTGTGTGTGGTGTGTGTGTGTGTTTGTGTGTGTGTGTGTGTTGTTTTCAACGAGCTGTGTTCAGCAATAGCATCAGATGACACCCATCGACTTTGGCTCGGTTTGCCAAGCCCGCCCCTCCCAGGCGGTGTGTGTGTGTGTGGGGTGTGTTGTGTGTGTGTGTGTGGTGTGTGTGTGTGTGGGTGTGTGTGGGTGTGTGTGGTGTGTGTGGTGTGTGTGTGTGTGCGAAGTATTTCAGCTTGGGCTGCTATACTAAATATTTCCGTAACCAGGGCTTGTTCATGTGGGTGGAACAAAAATGAGTTTAGATCTATTCTTGCACTCTACATGAGCTTCAGTCACTGAAAATATCTGTACTTCATATGCACATTGCCACAGACCTTTGGGTTATCCTCGCTTGTAATTTATTATTATAGAATAAACCGATTTCTACAAAGCTATTCTTTCTTCTGGCTGTTTGCTTCCATTCTACTATTTTTATCCAGTAGTTCCAACTCACAGTTTCTATTGTTATGATCTCTTTCACAGTTTTCCTGCCTGCAGAATTTAAACATTACCATGAATGCAACATGTCAATCATCTATAAATGATCAAAATGCTGGTAGTCTGACATCAGCCTCTCTGTGCAGGTGCCCTATGTCAAGGTGGCTCCAGAGGACATTCTGAAGGTTCAGTTCCCCCGGTTCACCACTCTGGACCTGAGGCCAACCAACACCGACATCAGCCTGGCTGTGGCTGGCCTTCTCACCTTCTTCAACAGCACCACCGCCTGCCTCATCTGTGCACAGGCTGACTGTGAGTACATCTTTCACACCCTATACAACAAAATACACACCCATGCACACCCGGGGAGAATCTGCCAACAAAGTGCAAACATTTTTGTTTAATATCTGCTATACTTTAACACGTCTTAGCACACATAAGCCTCTCGCATGCACGCCTACTGTGTTCTGACAACAGATGCGTTGCTTATCAACATCTCACCCTGTGACACGCTCCCTTCTGAAGCAGCTGCTGCACTCCACAGCTGAAACTCCCTTACAGCAACGTCACAACGTCTGCATCCTAAAATAAATCTACTGCGGAATCCAATATAATCATCCTGGTCCAATTACAATAATGATATAGCATGGTCCATTGTGTCATGGATAGTCAGTATTCAACCTTCCATTTGAGTGTAATGTCTGCAAGACTATCTTAAAACACAGCCTGCAGATGATCAAAACACATCTGTAACAGCCAAAAAGGACTTAGATGGAGTTTGCAGCTGTATCCACCAGTGATTTGACCGCCTCCTTGTTAAAGGCACTTGTTAGATTCTAAAGATACTAAACAGACTGACCTTAAGAAAGCTTGAAAACCTCCTCAAGGGAAGTTATTTTCGTAAATAGAGAGGAAGATTAAATCATGGCCCGTTCCCACCCTCTTGCAGTCCAGCAAGCAGTAATTACAACTCTCTAGACAAAGGCACCGTGACCCTGAGTAGCACCCACTAACCTTTTTCCTAATCAGCACAAGGCTTTGAAGAAAGGAAATAGGCTTGAGACAGCAACCATGTGTCAGACATCCCAGAGATGGCAATGAGCCACTGTGTACCGCCCACCTCGCCTATCTCAATTCTCTGTTCTTCTGCCTTTCAACTTCTTTTTTGACTGTCTCTTGGTCTTTACTTTGGAGTCTATTTTCATTCATACCTTTTTTAAGTTTTGTGTATTATACCAAAACGTGTGTGTTTTTAGAGCTTTTTACACAAAGTCAGTAAATGAATGCAAATGTAAGGCTTCTTTTTT
>NC_045735.1:25547878-25556384 GCF_008692095.1 Etheostoma spectabile | reverse complement strand
CCTATTTCCCCTTGCTTTTATACAATTTGCCAAAGATTTGACATTTGATTATGCATATTGGAAAATAATTAATTAAACTAAAATAAAATACTGTATATCTTATCGTAGTTCAACCCAACCCCACTACATAACCGATTATAACTGCAAGGGTCAAAAATATATCATTAGTTGTAGGTGTTCTTGTACCTGTCAGTCATTCTTCCAATTCAGGGCTCAGATCCTGTTTCTGTGACATTTATTCCACAGAGAATTGATTAACACTGCTCTGGCAAGAATAGTGATAACAAGTGAACCTTTTAGGCCCCCTCTGACTTTAATATTGGCGAGTTTGGTAAAAGAAACTCATTTTGACATTACTTTTCCTCTTCCCTGTGGCTGTGTGGGTGTGCAGGTTGGTTCTTATTCTGTGGAAAAAGGAAATTAAATAAAATGAAAAGAAAGAAATGAAATAAGGGGAGATGAGAGGTAGATAGGAGAGGAGAGGAGATATCAGGGGTGAATTGTAATGATTGGGTGAGGAGAGGGTAGGGGGTAACCACACTGGAATTATACATTGACAACAAGAGGTAGACAGTCCAGGAAATAATGCAGCTGTAGTGATTGCACCCTCTCATGTGACCCTCACTCATTCAATAGAAAATGCAGCAAATGGCAGCATGCCTGGGTGTGTGGGTGTGTGTGTGTGTGTGTGTGTGTGTCAACATCCCTGTTCAGCATTAGCATCAGCTGACACCCATTCGACTTTAGCTCTGGTTTGCCCAGCCCCGCCCATCCCCGGCAGCTCACACAATCAGTTGGTCGGTTGGCAGCCTCCTGTCGGTGGCTCGTCCACATGTGCCGGTCTCATTAATCACCCAAGCCAGTGACAGCCTAATAGAGCGTGGCCAATTCATGAATATTTTCCAGCCATGGCTGAGGAGGCAGGAGTGGAGGTGGAGCTGTGCCCAAAGGCACGGCGCACACCAGGCCGGACATTAATCTAGCATAACCTCCACTATCGACGGCAGTGTATGCAGAAGCATCATCAGCAACACTGTAACTCTGGCCCACAATACTACATTTATGGACCTGCTGGGTGGCCCCACATGTTTTGTGGCTGCGGCCTTTGGTAAATGAAAAGAGACACACTCATCTGCATGCACACACGTGCACTGTGCAAACCACACACATTCACATGCATGCTGTTCCTGCTCTCACACACACACACACACACAGTGTGCAGCAGAAGTGCACTTTCATTAGGGAAGAGATTGGTGCAGCTGTCAGTTGCAGCCGAAAGAGAACTTCACTTGAACTAAAAAATGAACTGGAACTGCAGTGAGCGTACAGGATTTCAAAGTTCAACAAAACAGTAGGCCTCAAATGCTTGCAGGGCATTTTTCCACCTTTGATTTGCACAGTTGTAGAGCAAGATTTTAACTTACTGCATTGTTCCACTGCAGCTACTGTAGAAAACTTCACTACTTGTTGTTTACTACAAGTTTGCACTATAACTAGCCTTATGCAAATGTGTCTTTTTCTGGTGATGATTGCATACTCATGTCATCTAGTAAATTACAATTCTGTATTTCAAGGGTTGACCTGCTGTCTCTCCATATTTCTATGTAGTAGTTACTATGTGTTTTCATCACTAACCTGTAATCAGCGTTAGTCACGTGTAAGTTACATCTCAATGACTTGAAAAAAGGACTATATATTGAGCTGTAAAATGAAGGGAACATGGTAATTGCAGGGGATGGTCTTAATGACTATGTTAATTGTAATTATGCTGTTTCTACTAATGATCCTGATGTGGAAGGCATCAATGTCAGTAGTCAAAGAGATGGTGATGGTAAAAGCTTCTCATTGAATAGACGAAAGGCCGTTGAATGTAAACTTTGGCTTTTTTTTAATTATTTGACTCAGTTAAATGGCATTTTGGATTTGTGGAGAGTGGGTGGAGATACAGTAGGTGCAAATATGTTTTATGTTTTTTGTTTTTTTAGAAAAATTATGAAAGTGTTAATGGTTGATTTTTCACCTGAAAGGAAAATGCTAATTGATGTCTTTTTCCATTTACTACTTTGTAAAATAATTAGTTAATAGTTAAAAAATTAGGAATTAGGCACACTAAATTTGGTGAAGCTGATTCTCTAGTCATGTGTCATTAAACTATTGGAGATGGCCAGGGCACAACAAGATAATTAAAAGAGCGCCAGTCAACCTCAATAGTAAAAAACATTGTTGAAAATATGATGGAAATATATGGCATTTATGTTTTTGTCATGTATTAATTTGAGGAATATTCCCTCATCAGTCCACACAGATGTGATGTTTTTTGTCTGCTGTTTTTTTTTAGTCTCCGAAGTGGACATTTAAGTGATTGAAACCCACTTTGTTAAAAGCCAGCATGGAGCTTTCATTCCACTCCCCCCCATAATTTATTTGACTGTAATCTGTCCTTTTGAGCCAAAATAAAAAGCCGGAGACCTTTTAAATCATATTGTCCCTTGTGACACGCTCTATGGGGAATATTTTTCCAACGTAACAGGTTCACATGAACTCTACAATCTTTGACTTTTTGCCATTTGCTCAAGGTATCGACCATGGTTGTTTTTGCAATTGAGCACTTCCACTTGTCACACAGTAATATCACTCTCAAGCTGTAAATCCTACAAATGAAGCTTTCTGGAGGATAAGTCATTTGTGGTTTCCAGAACAGGAATGATCATTTGGAGCACATTAGATCAGCACCTCCACAGTGTGACATGTGGATTGTGCACAGTGTCGATGGTTGTGCTTTTACGGTTAGTTAGGTTAATTGGAAGGGAAACATTTGAATGTTTTGACACATGATCCTGCGCATAGCATTATAAAGTGACGCCCCCAACGGTGGCAAAGACATGAAATTAGGTTACTTACTCTTTGCTCAAGGCTAAATGATGAGTCATCATAATGTTCGGCTGACATCAGAGCTTTTGGGTCTGTGTTAAGGTTTGTGACCGAAGGTTTCATTACACATCATTATTCATCTTCACCTGTCAGACTTCATATTCAGCTGCTGTATAATATTTTCAGGTTAATGTTTTTAAACTGCTGCTGCCTCTGTGTCGCCAGTACTTGCTTCTGTGTGTGTGTGTGTGTGTGTGTGTGTGTGTGTGTGTGTGTGTGAAAGGTACTATCTATGCACTTGAGAAAGGTAGTGTTCTTCACTACTTCATTGTGCACTTCATTTTTGCCAATGGTTTTACACTATGGAACTGCTCTTGAGGTGATGTTAATGCCCCTGAAACGCAGCAATATTTTAGACCTCAAAAATACTCACAATGGCCCTCATTTGCAAAACGTGTGTACAACCTAAAACAGGTGTAGGATGGGCGTACGCCGATTCCTACGCAAAATAAAGGCATTAATCAATTTGAACATGAGCATAGGCTGCGATAAAATCTCACGTCTGGTCTGAACTTGGAGAAGAAGAAGTCATCAGTTGATCACTGATCGGCAATGGCAGATCTGGCTGTTTTAGAACAGTGCACACGTACACAGCACTGTATCGGATTGATTAAGCGCAGATGGCTCTGTCTGGCATCAGCGGGGGGGGACCCTGCTATACAGGCCAGAAAATGTCTGCAACATTGGTTCAGCCTGTGGGGTTCTGCACAACATCGCAACTGTCGCACTGTTGCTTGCTCTGGAGGAAACTACTAGAACTGTTGGGTCCTTGTAAATTCTGGAGTGTGGTCTAGACCTACTCTATCTGTAAAGTGTCTTGAGATAACTCTTGTTATGAATTGATACTATAAATAAAATTGAATTGAATTGAACATCGCACAGGAAAACAGCCACAAATGCCATAAATATAGTATTGTAGCCATATGACCCAATGCCAAGAGAGCAGTGTCCAGCCCTAACTGGGGGTTATGAGAAGGAGACAGGATGTTATTCCTTGCTTTAAAAAGGTAAAGTGTTATTTTTGGCAATGATATTCAGTACAGGAAACATGACAATGCACACAATATTATTTATTCTTCAGGTTTTTGTTTGTCTTTTAAAATCCTGTTAAAAGGGAACTATGCAGTTTTTTTATTTTTTATTTTTGCTAATTTACCTTAACCGAACAGCTTCGGAATGGTTATATGACTTTTTTTCGAGTTGAATGGTGGCCGTCTCGCTTCCCCCTTGCGCCTGTGAGCAGAAAAAAAAAGGAAAGAAACCGGCGAGCAAAAAGCAAAGAAATGGCCCAAACTGCATAGCGCCCCTTTAATGGCCACAATTGAACAATTTCTTTCTGCCATTGTCCGACATATTTCAGCTTGTTTTTCCAGTCCATCTGCTGTCAGGAGACTGGGTTGGGGTGGTGATCCAGCACGGGGGTGCGGGGGGACATGCTTTCCCTCACAGCTTACGGTAGCCTGGCTCTGACTCATGAAAAAAACACGTGTAAAATAAAAGACACTGCATAAACTCTGCTACTGTGTGTTCTTTTAAATATAGGTACATCGGAAAAAAGACAGAGGTACCAGCACACACACACACACACACACACACACACACACACACACACACACAGCCTCAATTTATGTTTAAAAGAAGAGACACATACTTTTCAGGATAACACTCACAGACAGACACACACACACACTCACACATGCAGAACTTTTCTCTGCACAGGGACCTATACAAGTCTAACTAAAGAAGCGACATCTTTGGTTCAGCTGCATGCTTTTCATTTGATTGAAACTGGTTCACCAGAGCAAACAGTGAGGGAGCAACATGGCTGCTGTAAAGCACTCTGGTGAAAAAGATTCTGACTCCCTAGGAACCCTGTGCAGCCAGAACACTTAAAGAAGATGAATATGAGCTTTTTGTCTGTGTGTGTCACTCTTATTTGCGTGTGAATGTGTGTGTGCTGTTTAGCCAGCTGCATCTAGTACAGTGTGTAATGTGAACCAGAAGCAGCAAGAAGCCATAGAGGGTAGATTCAGCAGGCAGGCAAGGATGGCGGTTTAGCAGAAGCTATTTCAAGATCATCAAAGTTATTCAGTGTTATACTACAGAGGAAGCTGATCTGACAGCTTGGAGACACAGCTAGGCAAGCGAGCAGCAGCCAGGAATGATGTCTCATGAGTGTACAGACACAGGTAGCCAGGTACAGGAAGGAAGACACACACACACACACACAGTGATATACTGCCGTACAGACTGACTGAAAGACTGTCAAACACTAAGACATGATAACAAAAGCTATTAGACACGACGCTGGTGACTTGGGCAGTATTGTCACTTGTGTTAATATGCTGTGGAGCAGCTAAAGGAGTCAGCTTAATAACTTTAGATTGCTGCAACAAAATGGTCTCTATGTGAAAGATTAAATACTCTGCAGTTGCCATGGCAAAAATCACATAAAGAAGCTGTTCTATATTGTTGTTCATTTCATAATTACCTTATAATAGTAATAGCAGGTGGAGGCTCAGCTAATGAAAGACCTTCTCCACAAAGTTACGTCCTTCTCATATGACTCTTCTTGTCAAAAGAAATATTATACGAGTGTGATGGGATCTGCCAAATTGACAAGGTGAGGCCGATGTAACTACCAGATGTAACTAAAACAACATCCTGTGGTTTACTACTCTGGGTCTCATTTAGGTTGTATTTTTCTTACTGCATCACACCTCACAAATTAGTTTGAACTTATATATAGAAAATGTGTCCAATAACCTCTCAGGGTGTGCTAATACATGGATGCACAGTGACTGGTAAAATGCTGCCAGAAGCGTTGGCCATACTTGAGTTAGTAAATTCTAATTCTAATTCTAATTCTACTTATCCCACTAGAGTCAAACGGTCTATTTACATGGGATTGAGTACAAGAGAACTTGCTAAAACATCTCTTTGTGTTTGATGGCTTTGCAATAATTGTAATTTAAGGTAATCAGCTCACTTGTTCTGCATGGAAATGTTTTATGGATTAATTGTTGTCAAATGTGGCAGAAAACAAACGAGAGGCACATTTGTTTGTACTTGGGGACAGTGTATGCATATTAAGTTATAGTGCATTACAATATCAACCATCATGAATGCACTTGACTTTCCTTAACTTTTTGGCTCCGTAGTTTATCAACTGTAAAAAAAAAAAAAAAAAAAAAAAATACTTAATATTCTTGGGAGACTCTTCCCTTCATTACAAGTAACCCTCTTATGTGTTTTTTGTGTTGTGTGTGTGTGTGTCTTGCCGGCAGGCTTACTGAACCTGGAGCAGCTCCTGAGGCAGTTCCTCATCTCCAAGGAGACTTTGTCAGTGCGCATGCTTGACGACAGCAATGACCCGACCCCTCTCCTGAAGGAGATAAGAGACGACAAGACTGCCACCATTATAGTGGATGCCAACGCCACTATGTCACATATCATTTTGGAACGGGTTAGTATGGTTCATGTGATAGCTGTGTTATTTATGCACTGATAACTTGGCTTAATTTCAAATCAACAGTCTTAGCTCAAAGGAACATGGCGATTATTGGGACTTTAGCTTATTCGCCGTATCCCCCAGAGTTAGATAAGTTTAGACATACCCTTATCATCTCCGTGCGTGTCGTAATTCTGTCTGACGCCCCCACCGCTAGCCTAGCGCCCCACAGATCCTAGCGGTAACCGACTCCAACTAGCTGCTCCCTATAAGTGACAAAATAACGGCAACATTTTTTTCTATTTATATTTTTTTCCTATTTACATGTTGTGATTCGTATAGGCTCAGCATTTACAAATAACAAGGTCACATGAGACACAGCCATCTTCTAACCGTTTATATACTGGGAAAGCACTGCTACTTGGGTGGAGTGATTTACTCGCAGCACCTGAGAAGCCCCGTGGTGAGGAACAGAGAGTAACAACGGGGCTTTTCAGGTGTTGCGCTAATCACTCCGCCCAAGTAGCAGTGCTTTGCCTTCTGTGGAGAATAGTTCCCGGTATGTAAACGGTTAGAAGATGGCTGTGTCTCATATGACCTTGTTATTTGTTCAACATGTAAATAGGAAAATGTTGGCGGTATTTTGTCACTTATTGGGAGCAGAAGGCTAGATGGAGCCGGTTACCTTAAGGAACTGTGGGGAGCTAGGCTAGCGGTGGTTGTGCATCAGACAGAGTTACGACACGCATGGAGATGATAAGGGTATGTATGGACTTATCTAACTCTGGGGGATACGGTGAATGAGCTAAAGTCTCAATAAGTCGACGTGTTCCTTTAATACCAATACAAAATTCCCAAGATCCATATTTTTTTAACTCTCGTATTTCTCAAAAGAAAGTGGGTGAAAAACACCAGTGGCAAGAAATGTTCAAAGCTGAAAATAATGATATATGTGGAGAATGATTTATTTAACTGGAAGAAGAGGTTGGTTAGTCTTTAGTTTTGACCTGCAAAGTTAGAGGTCGTATTCTCCACACAGATAGTGTGCCGAACATAAAAGGGAAATGTTTTTTTTCACCACTATAATCCATTTACTGTCTTCAATCAGAAGACAGATTACCTGAATTTATTTTTGGCAGTGGGCACAGCTTTTAAAAGACAAGGTTACAGAGTCTACAGTTTACTCAATTCAATCAATCTTTTCAAACAAAACTGTTACATTAACTTATATGGATAAGAGCATTAAACCAAGTTGTATTCTAATAATTCATCTTCCATGTGCGACAATTCTGAACAGTTAAGTGGATTGATGTGGGTAAGAATGGATTTATAAAATGAAAGCCTTTTGTTTACTTTCTAACACATGGTATGATGTGTATTTAAACAAACTTTCAAAAACCTACCATAACACCTTTTTAAAGAGAATTATAACTAAAATTGTAATATGCTAAGCCGTGACGTTCATGGTTTGAGAAAAACCACTTCCTGACAATTTTAGTTAGGGTATTTCTGTCACTAGCATAACGGTATGAACTGTATGGAATTACTGTATGGAGCCGAGGAAGCAAGGGTGTTTGGCAGCAGCATATGTCCTCTTGGTAATTAATACACACCTCATTATTTCTAGAAGACGATGGATGGATGGCGGGAGTGGAGGTGACAATAACTGGAGACAGATGGGGGCTGGAAGAAGCAGAGAGGGAGATGTTTGTCTTGCTTCTTCCTCATTCTCTCTGTTATAGTCTCCCACTCTATCCACAGTAGTCTCAATATCTCACCTCAATCGAGTGTTCACGCTACCATCAGTGGTCATCCAGTCACCATGGCAACCCTGGGACACAGAGCAGCGGGAGCAGTGGGATGTCTTTCTTTCTCGCTTGCTTCCCCATCTCCCAGCGTTTCAATACGGACTTGCTCTCTTTGTCGCTCTCTGTTTTCTGCCCCAGAGAAGGCTATTTCACTTTGTTTCCTCACACCTCCCTCCTTGTGTGGTCTTGTACACCCATCTCTCGCTCTCCTTAATACTTCTCTCTGTCTGTCCCTCTGTCTGTCAAGAGACAGTCTTGCAGCACGTGGTGGACAGATGGCAGTCCCGGCTCTCATGTGGAGTGCCTAGCTGCCAAA